>NW_024427345.1:823862-986362 GCF_017639655.2 Falco naumanni | reverse complement strand
AAACGAAAACTGAAGCTATACAAGATTTTAAAAGGAAGCAACAGAAACAGAAACAGGCAAAATCCGCCCCAAATTGGATCTGACCATTTGAAAACGCTGCAAACACCACGAAATGCCTTTTAAAACGCAAAAACACTGGGAAACTTCATCTTTCTCCACGCACCCATTTTAAATTTAACATCTGAAGCGAAAGAAAACCTTTATCTGTATTTATTTATTCCTTTATTTACTCCCCAATTACAAATCCGACCCAATATTATCTTTCTTTCGGGTTAACTCCCACCAAAACCTCTCTTGGCGTGGTTGTTGAAGGCGCTTTGTGCAGATAAGTTTGGAGGGGTTTTGATAACCTTGACTTTGTGGGGATTTTTTTTTTGCTTTTTTTTTTTTCTCCTGTGGGTATGGGTGAGGGGGTGTGTGCAATTGCAACTCAACTGCCAGATAATATCATTTCCCTTTGGATGCGGAATGGTATTAAAAAAAAAAAAAAAAAAAGAAAGAAAGAAAATAAAGAAAAAATAAAGGATAAAAAAGAGAAGTGTTTCTGGGGTTTGCTTTTAAAAAGGCCAATTTTGGAGAGGGAAGCGCCAGAGGATAGGTTTTGCTGGTGCCACAGACCCGAGGTGTGTGTGCATGGGGGTCCACACACGACCCACATGCATGCAGCCCTGCATGCACATACAACGCCACATTTCCCAGCCATCATTCTGCTGCTGGAACCCTAATTATAGCACGGATCCTGACACACGGCGGATATTTTAATCCACATACCACAGGCAAACCATGCAACCCGTTGCTTAGATCTAGGCAGGATTTTCTACCAACTTTTTAGAGAAATTAAATTCATCCCTTCGCATGTTCCTCACTTATTGACCTGAAAGAAGCCTCAGAATCCACCTAGCTTCAATTTTGGACAGGAACAAACCCGAATATTCACATACACGTAGATTTCAAGCCATATGCAATCTCTATAGTGAAAATAAAACGTCTTCCATGAAAGCCTCTTTTCAGAAAATACCAAATTTAAAACATCTGCTCAACACACAGAAACATTTTTTGCCTTCGCAAACAAGACCTCAATTCGCCAGGAAAAAAAAAAAAAAAAAGCAGCTTTTTCCTCTCTGAGTCTCCCAACGAGCTTCCAAGCCACGAAATGAACCACACTGCACAACTCCAGCCTGAGATGTTTGCAACTGCAAATTAGACTCTACGCATTTTAATTTTTTACCCTACTTCAACACCGAGCAAAGCCAAAGAAGACAAATCCTCTTAGCACACGGAAATAAAGCATTTACATAGAAAGCGATATGAAAGGGAAAATAATCAGGGTTCATCTGCCTTAAAAACCACAACCCCCCTTGCAAGCGACACCCCCAAACAAACAAGCCCCAAGTCTCGGCAATTTCAAAGCAAAGCCACCTCATCTTATCACATTCTGCAGCGTTGACTGCAAGAACCTTTTTTTTTTTTTTTTTTTTTTTGCATAAGTACATGCACAGCAAATTTTCTCCATAAAAAGAACGAGGGGACGAGTTCTCAAATAGCTGTCTGCTCCTTTTTCTCAGCTCTTAAATATATATTAAAAAAAAAAAAAAACCACACCAACAAAACAAACAACCCAAAGCAAACCACCCAACAGTTCTAGGAAGATTTTTTTTCCCCAAAAAGACAGCAACAATACAGAACATTATTGTGCCAATTTCTGGAGGAGAAGTTGGCTGGGTAGAGAGCACGTTAGTGCATATTCGCAGTACTCTAGCTCTTATTAGCTATGGATGATTACTAATTGCTGAAATTAGCTATTGGTAATGAATGATTCCCTTACCTTTTGCTTCATTGTCAGAATTGTCAGTGCTGGTGTCAGTGTTTTTATTCAGCTCTTTCTCTGCTTCCGAAGGACTTATTTTGGGTGCTGGGGCGCTTTTTTCTGTTTTAATTTCGTTCGTGGATGTGTTCTGAGTATTATCTGTTTTTGTGTTTTCGGGAAAACTCACTTTAGCCACCGGGGGCGGAGGAGGAGGAGGAGGTGGTGGTGCTGGTTCCAGATGCTCATTCCTTGGGTTCAGGCTCGCCCTGGATTCAAAACTTGCCTCAAACTCATTTGGATTGCTGCAGTTTGACGTCTTCTCCATGGAGGGGTAACCTTGGCTCGCTCGGTAGTAGCTAGGAACGGGGACTTCATGGTCATTTAGGCAAGACTCAGGCATTTGGTTGGGGTAGAGGGCCGTCTCTGTGGCATTTTTTGCCCTTTTATCAGCGTTATACATACAGCAAACATTCTCTTCCTTGACATTGGTTGGGAAGGAGCAGGATGGGAGCTGTCTTGCAACAGGTTGCTCGATCCTGTACGTATTTTTGGGGTCACACCAAGTGTCTAGCTGAGAAAGGTAAGATGGATAGGTGCTGAGAGACAAGGTAGCGCTATTCACCTCGTCCCTTTTGGAAAGAGACGGGATAATTCCACAGTTCCTCATGACTCCGCAGCTGAAATCGCTCCCAGGCTGCATGTACATCCCTTGGCTGGAGGAATAATTCTCCCCTCTACAGGTACCGGCCAACGAGTCCATCAAAAACGAGTTAGAAGTCACATTGTTGGGACATGACATTTTCAGAGAGGGTTTTTAAGGAGGAATACTCCAGCCAGGGGCTGACATCTTTTTTTTAGGGGGAAAAAATATCAAGCACCATAATTATCCACGCATCGCTCTCCCCCCCTCCACCCCCCCACGTGATGCCCAGGCCAATGAGGATTGAAAATGGCCTTGATGATTCAGACGGGGGCGACGTCACGGGGGTCAAGTTGTCGGGACCGGGAGCGGCACCGTGGAGCAACAGCGACATCTGCCAGCACCGGGCCGGGACCTGCCGGCGAACAAAGGCAGAGCCCCGCCGCCCGCTCCCGCCCGCCCGTTTGTTTACCAACGGAGCCACGCGTGGAAACGGGGCAAAGGAGCGGGGCCACCGAAGAAAGAAAAAATTACAAAATTTATATCGATTTTGAAAATTTTTTAGTTTATTTTTTTTAAAATGTATAGGGGGAGAGGGTAAAATTTAAATTAAAGAATCATCCCCTCCCCTTTTTTCCCCCTCTTCCCGTGCCTTCTCGGAATTACCTTTTTGCGCCCCAAAACCAATTTTTAATTGTTGCCTCCCGACGCCCCCCTCCTCTCTCCTTCTCCTTCCTCCGCTCGCTTGCATCTTCCCCGCCCTCCCCAGCGAGGCTGGGCATGGGCGAGCTCCTCTGGGCTGAGCCGGCTGCTGCGCTGCTGCTGCTGCTTGGCGTTATTTTTATGCGTATTAAAATTATTTGGGTTTTTTAGGGGGGTAGATGGGGTTTGGGGGGTGCGGTGGGGTGATGCACTCGGCGCGGCTTTGCTTTCGCTGTTTCGAGAGAGATGTGGGAAGGGGGGGGGCGGGAATTGGGGAATAATTCAGAGACCCTTCAGGCAGGCATTTCCCCGAAACCCCGAAGCTCCTTAGAGCAGGTTGGATATTTCCCAGGCAGCTTTTTTAATGAAGAAAAAGACGATGAAAACCTAGTTTTGCTTTATATTCCCTTTTCTTTTATTCCCGGCAGCAGAACAGCTTCGCCCTCCCTGACTCTGCGAAGACAGCTTTTTTTAATTATCCACTTTCATTCCCGAACTGTCTTAAGTTTCTGGGATAAAATGGCATGTGTGGTGTTGTGCAGGGGAATGGAAAAAAACCCAACCAACATAACTCCTCGTGGAAAGGAAAAAAAAAAGGGGGTCGAATTTGTGCAAAGGGAACGACTTTGGAGGGTGACCTGGTGGAGCGCGGCGGTGTGGTGGGTTCTCTCCCCTCCCGTCCCCCCGTCTGCTCCCTCTTTCTTTCCGGAAAATATCTACCGGGGAGGTGGGCGGGGGGGGGGGGGGGGGGGGGAGGGAAGGGAGGAAAATCCAACCTGAGACTAGCTACATACCCTGCAGAAGGCTTTGCAAACTGAAACTCCCCTGATTTGGTCGGATTTTATTTGATTTTCATTTCCTCTTTTTTCCTGGAGTGATTTCACGAGGAAAGTTACTTTTCTCTTCAATATTTCCTCTCTCCTCTTTTGTGGCGCAATTCGCTGCGATGGCAGCTCAAGTTGCTGTTTTCTTTTAAATTTTAAATCTCCGAGCAAGATTTGATGCCTTAAAGACGACGGAATTTAAACATTGGTAGTTATCGTGCCCTTTCCCCCAACTTAATTTTCTTTATTATTTTCTAAATCGTGTAGTAATTAGGCTCTATAGGGTTTTTGTCATCATTCGTCCTGGCGTGTTGTAATGCTGGTGGGTGAACTCTGATTTTAGGCGAAGCGGCGGATTAAAGCAATGGTGAATAAATAAATAAAAAGGGAGATAGCCCGGAATTTCAAGATCATTACGATTAGAAAGAGACGGGTTCAGAGTCACTTTCAAGGGAAACAAAAAGAAAACGCCACCTTTCATAAAAAAAAAAAAAAAAAAAGAACAACGGGGGTGTGGGGGAGAGAGAAAAAGAAGGAAAAAAGGTAAAGAATGGGGAGAAAAAAGAAAAAGAAGGGGGAGAAAGGAAAGGGAGCAAAATCGTGGAGAAAAAAAAAAGTACATTGGAGCAGAGAAAGTGGAACTTGACCGTTTGGGGTGATTTGTAACGGTTTAGAGCAAAGTCCTGCTTAAATATTCTCACGTCTGCAAACCTGTTTTCCCAAAGATTTTCAAAAGCAGGGCTGTAAAATTTCCCTCGACTTAACTTTCAAGAGCCTTGCGGGTCTTCTCTCCGCATCAAGTAGGACAAGTTTCAATATCTTAGGCCGAAAAAGCCTAAAAGTGCATAATCCTATTTCGTGTGCCCCCTTCCCCAGCACAGTAAAAGCTTTCGTAGGCTTCAGACGCCATTTGGTTCCCCTGGAAAGCTATTTGCGACTTTATTGCCTCTATTTGTGTTATCTGCATAGGTCTTTTTAAAACAGTTTGATAGAAATCGTTCAGTTTTATGATATCCAACGAAAATTCCACATAATATTTATAAGCAAAGAATAAAACTTTAGTATGGGAGCCAATATTTTCTCATTTATAGGTGATGAAATTAAAGACCAATGCAATTTTGTATTATATTGTGCTTTTTTCCCCCCGGTTTGATTCCCCCCCCCCCCCCCCCCCTTTATTTTTGCAGCTGATGTGGCTGGCCAATAATTTATGCTGCTCAGTCAAACAGTTACACATGTGCATTTTTTGGGACACCAAAATTTGACCTCATAGCTTCCTGTATTGCCTGCCTAAAGATTAAATACGTTTTCCTGATTTTTTCGCCCTGCATTCTGGTGTGTGCTTTGTCGAAGGAGATATGAAGGAGTTGCACGGAGCCCATCAAACGTGACATTAAATAATTTGAATTTGCTTCTCCGCAGAACCAGGCGCTTCGCAAGAGCATCTCGAGCAAACCTCCCCATCCGGGTTGCTGGAGAAAGCAAAAAACGGTGCTGGAAACCTCATCTTTTATGAATGTCTAAACGTTGTGAGTATAAAATAAAGATTTACACCGTTCATAGGCGTTTTGTTTACTAGGGTTTGCCAGCACAAGCTAGCGATGTAAACGTTTGGAGGGTTTCAAGCCTGGTTCCCGAGTTGCTAATCAGCATCTTCGGGAGCACAGTGGGATGAGTAAATATAAAATCAGGTTGTTCATAAAAATATGAGCTGAAAATGTCTCGAAACTTCACTGTGATGGGGTTTTTGGCCGTGGAAAAAGAAAGTTGACGTTAGGAAGCAGCACAGAGGCGTCTCCAGGAGACCGAATATTGTTTAAAGTTTAAAATAATTAGAAGTATGATAAACATGGGTCATTAATGGAAAGAGAAATAAAATTCATCAGCCTAAGTGGAACCCCCGTTGGGAAAAATGCTTTACTCTAATTACAGAAAATAAATACGAACAAATGCTATTAAAACTTAAAAGGAGAGAGTCTACCCGTGGTAAGGACTTTAATAACCTACTTTGAATTTTACACACTTTTAGGGGAACCATATACACGTCCGATGTTCATCCCCCGCCACCGTCGGGCTGCCACCCTTACGCGTTTCCTCGAAAGCTGCTCTCCCACCCCCACCCCCCACCCCCCAGCCCCGTGGGTTCAACCTGGCCCTTTTGGGCCAGTTCAGGGGGTTTTACCCAATGAACTCCGAGGCACAGCAAAAAAAGTGGGGGTTTGCCCTTCCTTTCACGGCCCCTGTTCTCCTGGGGAGAGGGGATGCCTGAGCGGGCTGTCCCCGCGTCCTCCCATTGTCCCCAGAGTCCCAGACAGCGCAATTGCCCTAAAACGTCCCCAAACCAGCGCTGGGGATGCCCGGGAAGCCGCGGACCTTGCTAGGCAGGGACGAGGGGCTGGGGGGGGAGATGCCAGAAAACCCCGTCTTCTTCCCATCACCCCGAGGAGTATATAAATGTCTACGATTTCCAAGACAAAGCATCTCTCAGGCTTCCTCGGAATATTTTACCTGTCCCCTTTTCAATCTAATTATTTAACCGTGAGTTATGTATAGAAAGTGTTTCTTATGCCCATTGTATTTTTTACCAAGTTTTCTTACGTTTTTATGACAAACATTCATTTTCGCTTCGAGGAAGTATTTGGTAGCAACACTTTAATGATTACCTTAAATTTGTATTTCTGCCCGGTATTATGCCCTATGTTGTAGCGGAAATAATTCTGATTTATGACAAAGTACACTGGAGTACAATAACAGCGATGCAAAAATAAAACCCACGCCTTTATATGTTGGCTTAGAAACTGTAAACTATCACCACAAGAAATCTATCAAACTTTACAATCCCTCTTACCCTGCTTCCTTCTTTCTGAGTAACTTAAGTCAAAGAATTATGGAATGATATTATGTTCCTTGAGGTGGTATTGAAAACTGTGTTCAAGCTTTTCTACCCCCAACATAGCACCCATGGACTGGATGGAGGTTCGACCCCTTTCCTTTCCCTTTGATCATTAAGGCGAAATTTGGAAAGTGTAATTCATACATAAGCAAGAGCAGGCAGGGTGACAGAGCACAACGATGTGACACGGGGATTTTGGAGGAGTTTATTCAGTGCTGAAATGTTTCCTTTAATTTTCCAGCCGCGTTAACAAACTTAAATATTGTGCCCACACACACACAAAAAAAAAAAACAAACCCACAGAGAGAGAGAATAATTTCTACCAGAGGTGTGTAGGTTCGGGTGGAAGCTCTGGAAACGTGTATTATTGCACGTTTGGAAAATTAAAGTTTTTTTTTGTGGGGGTTTTGGGGTTTGGGATTGTTTTTTGGGGGTTGGCGGTTTTTTGTTTTTGTTTTTAGTCTGGGAAATACTGGTGGCCGCGCTGCGGTTTTTAAGCTGCAAAATAACTGAGCAATGTGGATTTTGGAGAGCCCCTTTTATAAAGTTTAAAAAAAAAAAAAAAAAAAAAAGTGAAGTTGAAAGAGGCGAAGAGTAACGATGAAAGGTAAAAACTGCAAACAATGAAGGACGTGCTAAAATGTGGGTCTGCCCTGCGAGTTAAGAGCAAACCTCAAAGAATTCCTATTTTTCACATATGACGATAGGAAAATGATTCCTTTCAAAGTTTTTTAAAACACTGATAATTTAACAGGCGTCTTTGAAGCGGCAACGCCGGTCTGCTGAGCGCCTCAAAATAAACATTATTGTTTCAATTACAGTTTTAGCAGAATATCGAGAGCACCGCGAGGACGGGCGATTAACACTCCCGTTTCTTCTTCAGCAAGAAAAAGAAGCAATTTGGGCAAAATAAAATCCCAATAAATAGAAATTTCACACCTAGCCATGGAAATACGCTGGAGAGATCGGAGCTCAAGCTTGACCTTTTTCTTTTGCTGTATTTGCCTACATTTGCGAGTCTCTACCTTCCAAACGCACACACTGCCGCAGAGGTGGAGAGTGCTGGGAAACGTATGTGCAGGGAGAGGAATTCTCCTTTTTATTTTTTTTTTTATATATTTTTTTCCGTACCTGCAGCCCTCATCCTGAGAGAGAACCTCGAACATCTCCTGCTTCCTTAATCCCGGGCTCTTTGCAAACCCCAAAGAGTTTCGGCTGTTTTTTAAAAATTAACCGTCATTTGCAGAGTCACACACGGTTTATATCAAACACATCTTTAAAGCAGAGGACTGCAGATTTTCTTGAGCATGTATCACCTAATTCAAAGAAAGGAATTAGGCCGCTTTTTGACAATTAAAACGAACGAATTTACTTTGCTACTTGTAACACATAAACAATTGTAATGTTTACATTAAGCCTTCCCCCCCCCTTTTTTTTTCCAAAATGAATAAAGTTTTTTTATGGGCTCCATCAGCAATATGTTCCAGCCTAATTCCTCAACTCTAGATTAAAAAAAAAAAAAAAAAAAAAAAAAAAGCCTTGTGAGGTTGCAAACCACATTCTCGTGGTTTCATGTTGTAATTTAGAAGTTATCAAAAGCAGAGAAACGTGCTTCCATCTAACATATGCTGTGCATCCCTCCATCCCCAACTTTATGAAAGGCGGATAAGCCAGGCCTTAATGAGCCGCCATTTTGGGGCAAAATAATAAAACTCATATTTTTAATATATTCCCGGACAGCGGAGGGGCAGCGCAGCTATGAGCTGCCCCCACACCGCCCTCGTGTCCCTTTTTTTGGGGGCATTTGTTTTTAGGGGGCCATTTATTTGGGGGAGAGCTATTTCTTTATGGAAGGCCATTTATTTTTGGAGGTCTATTTAATCATGGGAGACTATATTTGGAGGTCTATTTATTGGGGGGGTCTATTTATTTTTAGGAGTTTGTTTTTTTTTTTCTTTCGGAGGGGGGGTAAAAATCAAATCGCAAGTTTGCAAACGTTTTGCCTCAAATCCGCAATTCCTTCCCCAAAGTTTTCTCCCTCTCCCCCCCTCCCTCCCTTCTCCTCCCTCCTCCTTTTGCCGGTGGCTTTGCAATATTTCAGCAGCAAATTCGCCGCCGGTCCCCCCTCGGCAGAGCGGTGCTTCAGGAGAACCAATTTAATTGCCTTTCGCCAAGGTTATGGGCCACCAGGGTCCCTGGGAGAGGGCTCCAGGACTCGGGGGCTGCTGCCTGCTTGCCTGTGCCCAGCCCTGCCTCTCCGCCGGGAGCAGCTATTGCTCCTATAAAAGTTCCTCGTACACAAATAAATGAATTCACCCTAGGATCCACAGGCGAGGATTAGCTCAATTGATGGTCGATTCGAGTCCACTTGCCAAAACCACTGGCTTTCTTCTTCGCTTTTGCGAAATCCCAGCTCTGGCCAAGCTGCAAACCAACGTCAAACCCGTGAGGAAAAGTGGAAATGGTCAAAAGGATGGATTTCCCCTC
The DNA here is from genome assembly GCF_017639655.2 of Falco naumanni. Classification (NCBI taxonomy): domain Eukaryota; kingdom Metazoa; phylum Chordata; class Aves; order Falconiformes; family Falconidae; genus Falco; species Falco naumanni. The sequence goes on along the minus strand of NW_024427345.1, from coordinate 977,009 downwards.
ACGGCTATTGTGTGCCGCTCTTGCTGAGTTGTTCAGCTGAAGTTGTTTATTTACATGCCACCAAGGAGGTTTCGCCTTATCACACTGTCAAGTTTACGTGCTTCTGCCCTGGCACCTTCGGGAGAGGCTGCGTGGGGCCGTGTGGGTGCCAGTGGGTGCGTGTGCCTGGGTACGTGCGGCCCCGTCCACACAACGAGGATTCTGGACACTTTAATCCAGCACTTGCAGCTCTACAGATCCCCCCTCCCCAAACAAGCTTCTTTTTTTTCTTCTTCATTTTTTTCCTTTTTTTCTTTTTCTCCTTTCCTTTTTCCTTTCTTTTCTTTTTTTCCTTTCTTTTCTCTCTCTCTCTCTTTTTAATTTTTAAAAAAGAATTAATTTGCTTTGTAAGGAAGCCAGCATAAGTGAACATTATTATCCCGCAAGAAGCCAATTAGAAGCCGGCCCCCTCGCCTCCTTCCCTCTGCAATATTTCACAACAAAGTCACCCAGAGCTGCTTCCAATATGTTGTGTATGAAATCCAGGGAGCAATAGGAAACAGGTTGGGTTGGTGTGTTTGTACGTCACATGGAAAGGGCTTTTGTAATTAGTCTGGGTGTCATTAACGTAGAGCACAGAGCGAGCTCCCCAGCCTATGAGGGAGGCTTTATTGTGATGGACATCCAAGGTAGGAATAAAGCTGGTGGAAAAGCCTAAATGCGTGCTGGGAATTAAAAAAAAAGGGGGGGGGGGGGCGTGGAAAAAAGAAAAAAAAGAGGAAAAACTTGTAAAACTTTTACGCCAAACAAAGTTATAAAAACTTTTCATGCGTTAAGATATCAAAAGCTTTATAACAATAATAAAGACTGTGTGCCGTGTGTGTTAAACCTGCTTCGAAATGCATTAAATGCTGCGCGGCTGAGTTAAATATTAAGCATCATAAACGCCACGCGGGGTTCAAAATTAGTTTGGGGGTGGGGGGTGGGTGGGGTCGGCGGAAAAATGTGGGGGGGCCCCCCACCCTGGCTCCCTGGAGGCGGGGCGGCCGGGGAGCCGCGACCCTCTCTGATTCCACTTTATTACAAAAGGGTTAAAGGTGATGGACTTGACTTTATTGAAGTTCAAAGACATCATATATTCACATTTTTCTTCCTGTGGGTCTCACTCCCACCCCTGATCACCCAGCCCGCCTCGGAAAACCCCTCGCCATGGCAAGTTTTGGTTTTCTGTGGTTAAATGGGAGCCGGCACCCAAAACCCCGGCGCCGGACCCTCCCCTCGCCCCGCCGCATATGTCGCCCTCCGTATAGGTGCACACACACTGGGTTGGCGAGATACATATGTCTCAGCCCTGTTCTGCTTGTACGCTCCCCCACTGTGGTACCCAAAGCATCTTCAGCGACCCCCCCCCCCGCCCCGTCCTCCGCCAGCCCCTTCTCCCCCCCCTCCCCAGAACATTAACAGCCCTTTTCCTACATGGCACTGATGCTTAATGCTGCTGTAAACTCCCACATGGTCTATAAACTTGGATTTTACAACTAGCATTCCATTTTAGCTCGCGAAAACTTTGAACTAGGCCTACAGTTTCATTGTGCTGCAGTTGAACTGGAGCCTTGGAAAAGGCGGGGGGGGGGGGGGAAGGAGAAAGGCAGGGAGGGGGAGAGAGAAGAGGGGGGGGAAAAATTCCCTGGGCAAGACTCCCTTATTTGTTTACTATTTACTGCGGAAGTCTTTTCCTTTAGCCAGACGGGGTAATTAAGAAAAATTAAGCTGTTTAGTGCTGCAGTCTTTATTACAATGTCTAGACTAGCCGCTTTTGTCCGGACAGCCGCTGCTGTTACGGAGCATTAACTGCCTCTTCTGACCTCCCGATATTCACCTTATTGCACCTCTCTCTAGTTTTCCTAACCTTGGGAAGGTTTGGCAAACACTCATTAAAGAAAGGTGCTTTCCCCCACCCCTCTCTCTTTATTTTATTTTTGCGGTGGAGGATAAGCCCCCTCCTCAGTCTGGTCCCGGCGCGCAGCTACATCTGCCAGGAAGATGGCTCCTATCTTCAGCTTGTCTATTTTACTTCGCAGCCCGGGGGGAAAAAAAAAAAAAAAAAAGGAAAAATATCCCCAAATCCCCTCCTTACGCCTAGTTTATTGAATGTAAAGCTTAGGCGAGATTTTAGGCCGGGGGCAAGCGTCCTTTCAGCTGGCAGCCTTTGCAAAAATAAATATAAGGAAATAAAGCAGCGCTTCGCCATCCTCCGAGCCCCTTTTTCTTCCCTTTCCCACTCTTGTAATGAGAAACATGCCTCTGAACATCCTTTCAAGATCATATCGTGGTGTAACCAGGACGGGTCTATCACGAAAGCTTTAAGTTGGTTTGCATTTAATCGCGGGGGGGTGCGTAGGGGCGTTCAGATGGGTGCAAACGAAGAACATTTTTGTGGGTTTAGCATTTTTTTTCCCCTACCGTTGTCAAATAAAATCAGAAGACACCATCAAAGGGGTTTTCATTCAACAGGGTTGTATTTAAAAGCAAGTATGAGAATTTTACAAGAACACTCTCAATGGATGGGAATATAATGTGCTGTTTCTTGGCTGCTGGGGGTTTTATTCCCCCCCTCTTTGTCCCACCCCCCCCGCCCTCGTCCATATGCACAATCCCATCAGAAAGCAGGAGAGCATCCAGATTGGAAACCTCGAACATAACCCCCCCTCCCCCCCAAAAAAAACCAACCCCCCTTCCGAATTGTTGTATTTACACAAAATACATGCACCACATCACCAACGGCATCTTCGGGATTTCTTTGTCCTTGAAAACGTTGTGTTGCTTTCGGACACTGCGAGAAAAAAGTCATTGTGCAAACAGGGTAAAAAAAAAATAATCACTTTTATGCCCTGTGCCTGGGAGTTGAACTTGTTTTCCTTAAGCAGGAATTTAAGGACTTGACTTTGCATTTGTGCTTTGTATAAGGTATCCTTGACTCATGGAAATGCAGCTTGTTTCTCGGTGTAATTACAGTTTCATTCATTTTTAAATTTTTGTTTTTTAAGAAGACTAATATATTGTTCTCATGAAAATGCAAAAAGATTAACTACAACCGGAAAACAGTGAAAGACATCTGGAGCCAAATTCAGAGTAGGATTAGTGGGCCAAGAAAAATCCTATAAATTTCAGTTCGCTGATGAATACAATGAACTCCACACCAAACGTGTGCTCCAAGGTGGAGGTTTCATATTAATGCCAGTCCTATTAGAGCAGATTGCAGCGAGTCCCATGAATACGGATGATGATATTTCTGATATGCATTCAGGTATTTAAACTCCTATGGAAGAAACCCACACCACAATGACCGCAAAGAGGCTTTTAAGAGGGGAAATTCTAATAAAATGGTCAAATAAAATCATAATGTAGAACAGCTTGCAATGTCTTTATTTGCCACAGAATTTCACAGAGTATCCCGGGGACTCACTTTACATACACAAAGAATTGGTTTTAATTATTATTCTTTTTCAGGATTTTTTTTCTCTTGTTGTTCTTCGTCTCCCATTTCGGGGGGAAGGGGGGGAGGGAAGAAAAGAAAAGAAAATGAAAAAGAAAAAGGATAAAGGAAAAAAACAGCACTACGAAATTTATTTACAAACCATTTCAGAGCCAGTTATTGCAAATGTATTTTCTCCTGGATTTACCCCCTCCCGACTCCAAATGTAGGAATGATACTGCAGAGGATATATATATATATGGATATATACACGCTCACTCCCATATATATATGCATATATATATTTTTAGATAGAAAAGGTGGATGGAGGAGGTGGAAATAATGACCTTCCTTAGTACACAGATGAGCGGGGTGGGTATGAATGTGCACACACACACACATAGAAGGACACACATGTCTGTGTGCATACACACACACACACACACACACACACACACTCTCTCTCTCTCTCTCACCCCAGATGAAGTGATTCGATCCTAACAGGGAGACTTTGGCCGCTCTTGTGATAACACAGCTGCATACTGAAATCACCGTGGTAGTAACACCCAGCACTGCGATTTATTCAAATGGACAGGGTGCCTAAATAATAATATACAATAAAATAATAATAATAATAATTAAAAAAGGGTGAATCCCAACCTGTTCAGGAAAAAAAAAAAAGAAAAAAAAAAAAGAAAAAAGTTAAATAAAATGTTCATGGAATTCAAGTCCTTGAAGCGGGAACTGAAAGAAAATCTCACTCCTTTTGTTACTCAGCACTGTCCCAGACATACAAATATAAGTAACGAAAAGGCTTAAACTTTGAGGTTGCTTTGTCGACTCAAAGGGCAAACCCATGCTCGCAACTGTTCCTCCTCAATACACAGACACTTCACCAGGAGAGGGGATTTCAAAAGATGTTCACAACAAGGGATTTCCAGAGAAATACTGCAGGCGGTCTCTGCTTAATTTTTTTTCTTTCATTCTTCTGTTCTGAAACCAAATTTTAACCTGTCGGTCAGTGAGATTTAACATCCTAGACAACTGGAGCCTTTTTTCTTTGTTTATATAGACATTGAAGAAAAATTCTCTCTCTAGCTCTCTGATCTGGAATTTCGAATAGGGGCATCTCTTCTTCCTCGTTCTGGGAGCACCTTAAAAGAACCAGAAGGCAGGGTAAATATCCTAAGGAAATGCAAGACACAGACCCATCTTCACAGCTGACCAGATAGATCGGAGCAGCTTACTAACTTCAGTTATTAATGCAGGGAGGAGATATCTTCCAGCAGTTCGCCTATTGTTAGGGGTAGCAGAGGTGAGGTTACACAGGGTCTTAAGGACCGTGGTGTAATTATTTTCCCACTGCACGGGGCTTAACGCAGGCACATGCAGACATTTTGGTTGGAGATAGGTTATTTTTTAAAAATAAAGAACAGCCTAGGACGGGAGGCAGCAGGCTGCTGGAGCAGGGTTTAGAGAGGCTGGAAAAAAAAACCCCACACCACACCACACCACGCTCAGCTGCAAATCTGTTATCTGTATAGAAACAGCATGAGCAAGGTTGGAATTAGAGGAACTAGATATTATGTTCCGCATAAGTTTTTTATTAACTCCAGTCCTCGCCACACACGCAAAAAAGAATCAAAGTAAAAGAGAACTTAGCATCTGAGCTGCAAAAGGGGACTTGCATCGCGAAAGCAAATAGGAAAACAAAACAGCCCTCCCCTCTTCCCAAAAGATCCCCACGCTGAACACTAACTTGCAAAGTTGCCTAGATTCAGCCTTTAAAAAACGCTCCAAGACTGCCTAGAAAATGTGAGCGCATGCAAAAAAAAAACCCAACACAACAACAACAAAAAAACCCAACACAACCAAAAAACAAACCAACAACCAAACCACACACAACACCAGAAGACCCAAACAACCAACCACGTAAGTAAAAGCCCTTCCTGACAAAAGCTAGACGCTCCACTGGGCTTGGAGGAGAATAAATGCCACTTTAAACAGAAAAGTAGAAGAAAATGCTCAGCTTTGCCTGCAAATTCGGCAGATTTCCCCTCAGCACTGCACCCCCACCAAGAGAAAAGACTCAACATACAGTTTTAATTAAACAAAAAAAAAAAAAACAACAAAACGCCAAACAAAAAAAAAAGCCGCCCCAAACATTTTGCATGCATCTTAACGCCTAAAAGAAAGCACAGGCAGCTAAAGTAGTGTTCTGCCCAATTGCCTTTTACCCTCAGCAACCCGGGACCAAATCCTTTTAAAATGCTCATGTAAGTTCATGATCAAAGTTAATATTTGTCACGATGGTGTGCTTTTAAAATTTCACAGACTCTAAGATACTGTGTCTGCGCCTAACATCTCCATTTTTTTCAAAGAGCTTTTCCCATCGTAAAAATTCTTCTCGTTGGAAGAAAGAGCTTTGTAGGTTATAATAAAATCCTTTGAATGCTTATAAAACTCCACATAAAATTTGACCGACAAAACACACGGGCTAGTCCCTTAACCTTTCCATTTACTGCTCTACCTACTCGAATTGCTGTTTTTGCTTCCTTCCTTGGTGACAGAAGAGGACGAGGCTGAAGACCCTGGGTTTGTGTTTTCCTCCTCATCTTCCGGGTCTATACCTTGCTCTCCGCGGGATGACAGTGCGTGGGGTTGGGACTCTGCCTCCACTTTGCCCTCACCCTTCTGCAGGCAGGTCTCCGTCGGATTTTCCGCCCCGCAATAGGCATTTTCGAAGAAGCGGTCGAAACCTTGGGGCAAGACAGTGTTTTTGTTCATGCTGGTGTAGAATCCCGTCGATGCCGGGTGGTTGGAGCTGGGGTGGTGGTGGCTGTACACGCTCTCGTTTTTCATTAGCATTTCGGTCATGGTGGAAGGCGGGATGCACTCTCTATGCATCAGATCTTCTGCGGAATAACACGAGGCGTAATTGCTTCGGTGGTGCCATTTACTTGAGGGGTCTAGACCATAGGAGACCTCTCGCACGGGCTGCACTTGCGAGAGGTTGGTGGAGTAAGGGTAGGAGATTTGGCGAGAGGGGGCCTGTGGCAAGAAAGATGACACAGTTGAAAATTCAGGGACGTAATAGGTACAGCTGGGGAGGTAGAGATTAGAAGCGCAACCTGCCCTTTCTCCAAACTCAGCGCTCCTCTCCTTACGCGACTGGGAGCAGAAGTTGCCCAGGTTCACCGAGTTAAACATCTTTCTCCTTTTCTTGCTCCTATAGCTAGATGTTTTGGATCCGATGTGCGGAGGGGAAAAAATTTGGGAAGGCGAGATGACGCGCTATCCGTCTTAGTCGCTCCGGAGGACACGTGATCCAAAGTAGATATTGTCATATATCAGTTTGGAGCACTTAGATGCGTAGGAGTGGTTCACTTAGGTAAGATCTCAGAGGTTCAAACGATTGGTTTGCAAACACCGCAGAAACATTATGAAAATCAATTGCAGATTTGTATTCATTTTCCTGAAGGCACACCCCTCGTCAGCATTCACAGCAGAACAAGTACAAGGGGTGGCTTGTGAAGTTACTGCTTTTTTTTTCCCTTGCCTTTTTTTTTTTTTTCCTTCCTCCTCTCCTTCCTATTTGGATTCTGCTTGCTGCTTTTCAGCAGGGTTTGGAGATGGGGTGGGGGGGATTTGGGCTGGGGAGGGGGGTGGTGGAGGGAGGGTCTTAGGGAGCTCGAACGGCGTTTTTCCACCCTTTTTAAAAATATTTTAATTACGCTGATTGCTATAATTTATCATTATGGCTATTTCTATCCTTAGAAGTGTTCCTGAACAGACTTTAGGTAGCTCAATAAAATCGCTGGAGGCGCAGAAGTAAGTTTTCCAACATTTCCCAAACCTTGCTGCAGGCGGGAATGCCCAGCTACAGCTAGGCTGCTAAACTATAACTAAAACTCTATATATCTCTCTATCTGGGAGTGAGGGGGTTGGTGCTAATTAACGAGCTTCTAACATACGCTAATTATGTTGATCTCTATGTGCACATCAACTATACATCAGCCAAGGTAGCATGCTTTATGGAGAATATACCATTTAAGCAATGGCAGTGTGCGGGGGATCGTGTAAAGTTTCCAACTTTAAAGTTAAAGCAGGCCTGGCTTAATGACTTTTAATATCGAATTAGTGATATATCAAGGAATAGAACAAATGAATTAAGTCAATGTCTAATAAATATTCGAAAACCTCTTTTTATGTTTGGTTAAATATTTATTACGTAAGAGTGGCATATTGAATATTTAATGCAATTGTTTATTGTCAATCAATGAACATACTTTCAGCAATACTCTCATCATTTATTCCTCCAGCTGAATTTAAAAAGATATTCTTATTAAAGTAATTTGGTTTCTCTCCTGTGCCCCGGGAGCCTCCTCTTCCTCTGTCCTTCTGCATTTTCATACCAAAAAGCAGGGATACCGAAGTGCTGCCAGATATTTTGCGAGTTTTGCAAAGAATTATTAGGCGGGTGGGGGGAAAAAATAAATCTGTTCTGCAAACTCATTGGAAAGGTGCACCTGAAGGACGCGTAACTTGCGCGGTACCAGGCTCCGCGGGGTTATCCCACTGCCTTTAAACAGTCCTGAAAGAACAAAACTGCCTGCAACAATTGGGCGCTAATAGGGTTTTCACCTGGATTAGAAATCATCTGTCTGAGGGGGAGAATATTTCTCTGTCGAGCAGAGGTGGCTGCTTTCATCTATGAATTAAAATATTGCAGCACATATTCCCCTCCCCCCCCCCCCCCCCCTTTTTTTTTTATCCTTTTCTTTACAGGATGCTACTTAGGCATTTTCCCCCGGAACTATCCCTTTTCAAACGCCCAGTAAAAGGAAGAATAAATGAAAATATTAAATTGCCCACACATAAATCCGAACTAAACTCCATCATGGGATCTCTTTGGTGGTGGGCTGAACACTGCGAACAAAAACTGATGTACCAGGAGAGAGTGAGATGCTTTTCTGGAGAGGATCTTGTCAAATCCGAGTTGCAGTCATTTCAAACAGCAAGAAGGAAAAAAGGCAAATCTCAGCATCAGAGCTCTGAGCCTTAGGAGAAGCAGAAAAAGCCTCGACGGCTGCCGTGTTTTCGCTTTGCTTCCCGAAAAAATAACGCATAAACTCATCCGAAAATAACCAATTCACCAAAAGGGAGCAACAGAGGGTCCCAGCCCCGCGCGGGGATGTCCCCCTTGGAGCTGGGCATCCCTGGGCAGCTCCTTTTTTCACTTCGCTCTTGTCTATTTAATTTTCTTTAGTTTGCCAGCACCCAACCTGCTGTTTGCACTGTAACCCGGGGGGTTGCTTAATTCCTAGGCGAGATGTAGAGAAATGGGGAGAGAAACGCATCTCGAGCAGCCGGACGAGCTGCAGCCTCTGCTACTAAAAATATACATATCCTGCGATTCTGCAGCAATGCAAGGGGGAAAAAAAGGGGAGGGGAAGTTGATTTTCAGGGAAGAAAACAGCCTCACAAGCCCGTACCTTTCAGCCGAGCAGAGCGCGAAGGATTTCAGGATGCTTGGGCAAAAAAATACAGTGGATATTTCAGTAGAGCTTTCCAAAGTGTGGTGCTTATCAGGCGGTGTGACCGGATTTTTATGTATTTATTAGGAAATCTTGAAGGGAAACATGGCGGCTTCACATGCTAAGGTTGTGTGCTCTTCCTCACTTTGAGCCTTCTTCATCTCCTTAATGCAACAGCACACTCTTGATCATTTATTCTCATTAATATCTGGTCCGTCCGTGTGTGTGTCCCCCCCCTTCTCTAGCTTTATATTTTCTATTTAAAGAGCCGTTCTCATAAAACCCTTTTTATAAGGGATCCGGGCGTGTGAGTCTTTCATGAGTGCGTGTGTGTGGAGATAGAGATATACACACATATAAATATGTCTGTAATTGCAAAATGAGCTGTGTTTTCCTCTCTAATGCACCGTTTGGCTGATGAATACATATATATATATATATAAGGGCAAGAACTCTGGCTGCAGAGATGGATTTCTTCAGGTTTGTAATCTGCCCTATTTTATGACTTGGACGTCGTTTTGGGCAAAACTTTTAATTAAAGTGTCAGCGATCTTTTAACTTGGCTTTTTATGGACCAATATTAATACTAACTACAAACTAATAATGTTAAGCTATTGTTTATGAGTGTAATTATTTTTCCCCCAAAATCCCTCCTGTTTGAAACCTGCGTGGAGGATCTTCTCCCTCCGATCAAAAGGGGAAAGGCTTTAAGATATATTTTTTTGTTATATTTATTCTGATCTTGATTCCATAGGAAGCCTGTAGGCGTGAAGCTCTGCGTCCAGAGGAGGAACTTGAGCGTGTTGTTAAAAAAACAATACCCGAGCAACTCCTTACACCTAAAACAAAGCACATGCACCCCCCAAAAAAGCCCAACACAAGGGCAAACAACAAAAATCCGTGTGGCATAAAACTCGCCTTCTCTCCTCTAGGTGCGTGAATAATTTATTGCTCTTCGTAGGTAAATACATCTAAACCAAGCCCTGGTGTCGTTTTGGTTTTTAAACCCAGTTTAAAGGGTAGGATTTGCCTGCTTCCTGCAAGGAAGCAGAGAAGAGGCAGCTGTGGAGTCACAGCACTTGAATTTGACCACCAAAGTGACCACCATAAAACGGAATGAAGGCTGGCGGCTCGCATTCCTTTTGGTTGCCCTTTAAAAAAAAAAAAAAAAAAGGAAAAAAAAAAAAAAAAAAGAAAAGCTATGCCCTAAAGTCATTTGCCTTAAAGCATCCAGAGCATGAGCATTTCAATCCCTTCATTTTTAAAATCTGCTTCATTTCCCAGTGAATGGGAAAGGTTACAGCGTGGAGGAGAAAATTAAAGAAAAGCTGTATGTGTGCTCTTTAAAGGGGAAAAAAATATTTAGGGGAACCTGAGAAAGGGGAAGGAAATGTCTGATTTTGTAGATTCTGATATAACGGTGTGTATAAGATGAAGCTGCCCCGTCTAGAAGATTATTTCCCCCCTTTATTCAGTTATTTCTCAGCCAGAGGAAAGGAAAAGGAGGCGGCAGCACCGAGCTTGTCGCTCCTTGTGCCTCCTCTGCAGCTGGATATATAAATACCCAGCTTTGTCCTGGCATCTCAGCCGCAGACCTCTCTACCCAAACTGCCCCAGCAGAAAAAGCAAAGTGCAAGGGAAAAAAAAAAATTTCCAACCCCCCCCCCCCAAGCAACCCTCCCTTGCTCCTGAGTCTGCACTCATTTGCCTGATATAATGCAAACACTTAACACATTTAACAGCGTTTTCAGCAGGCAAATAGGCTCAAGGCTTGTAAGATGTGTTTTGCGTTACTAACAGGAATTTTAAGGGGATGTTAGAGGCATTTCGTGACCAAAAAACATTGTAGCGATTGTACCAAAATCAAAAACTTGGAGTTGTGAAAGTTGGCTTTAGCTGATCTGTGTAAACATCTGAAGTTATATTTTGATTTAGGTTAATCCTGTACTTGAACTCTTCTCAATAAATCATTCCTCTTTTTTTTTTTTTTCCCCTCTCATTGGGGAGAGAAGATATTTTTTTTCCTTCCCCCCCAAGCTGGAGTTATCTGAATGCAGTGTAAATTTGTTAGCAATCTCCCAACTCAGGTCAAAAACTTTTTTGTAAGTATTGCCATAAAGAAGTCTTTGTCCGAGCCATACAGTGGGGAAACTACTGACGGGGGTGGGGGTGATGGGGGTGGGGGGTGGGAAGGAAGAGGGGACGAGAAGAAAAATAAATAGAATAGGATAGATTTTATACCAACCTGGCTTACCACGCTACTCATTGCTACTTACTGTGCTCTCAAGATATCTGCTGCAAAATTTAGACCCTGAACCTTTCCCTATTTCAGCCAGTTGATCAGAGTTTGCTTTGCCTCCTGCCTTGGGGGAAAAAATAAAGGATTTTTTCCAACCTTCATTGCTAACCTGTGCTCACTCGGGGCTGCAAATGCATTGTGAGTGGGGGCAAAAAGCACTTCTTAAGCAGATGCATCTCCCAGTAGCCGCAGAGATGAGCTTTGCTTTTGCTAAATAGGCTCCAACTTCTGATGTCTAATGACTTTGGCCTATCAGATGTTCTCAAAGTGATTTTTCCCTCCCTTCCACGACGGTACTACAATACTTCCTCAGATGGACTTATTAAAAAAAAAAAAAAAAAAAAAAAAAAAAAGCCAACACACACACACACAGAGAAAGAGAAAGAGAGGAAACTCAGGCCAGTAAACAGATTACTAGACACCGCGTATGTGTACAGGAAATCTGAAGGGAGAGACAATAGCTACAAGTGGGAAGCGCTTGGGAAATATTATTGTCCCCAAATGGCAAAGATAAATTTAATTGGATGGATGCCAGGCTGCGAAAGAAAACTATATAAGCTGTGAACAATTCAAAGGGGGGGGGGGGGGGGGGGGAGGGGAGGAAAAGACTTAGATCTCTCTAGACCTGAGCTGCAAGTTCAAAATCATGTGGACTTAATCAAGATAAAAGCAGATTGAACTATGCTTCCCAACCGCAGGCAAGGCTGGGACTGTCTGGGATAAAAATGTGTGGCCGGTGTCGGATTCACATAGAAGTGATGCCGCAGAGGCGTTAAGAAGAGTTGGACTTAATAATAACCAATATAAGTAACACTTTGCCAATCGGCCTTCCCACTTATTTTTATTTTCTCCTCAGCCACGGGTCCTTCCCCACCTTCTCCACAGGGAGAGCTGAGGCCGGGGGAATATCAATGCCTGTGTGTTTCCAGCTATTTATTTACATTATTTTCCTCGGCACAGCTCAGTCGCAGGGAGCTGCTGAAGCATGTGAGGTTGGGGAATTCAAGTAAAACTTCACAGCGTGCTAAAGTCGCTCCTAGAGCCGCTGCGAAATTCAGCTTAGAGGAGACAGGAAACCCAGAGGACCTCGTTAAGCAACACCTATTTCTATTCCACAGCCTCCCTCTCTTTCCCCTCCCTCCAAACCTCTAAAAATACTTGTTTAAGCACAAAGGAAGACATATAAAACACACCCAAACCTTTTAAAAATATCCTTTATTCGCCAGACATTCCCTCTTGATAACTTTAGCAGCGCCACTAAAATGTGAAAAACTGTGTAAAAAAGTCGGAAATTGTGTCAGGGAAAATGTGCTTTCTGTTGGGTAACCCATTTATTCGCAAAATAGCCCCGAAATGCAAAGTTCAGAATAGAATGTGGGCGGCTAATCCTCCTCAGACTTACTAAAACCGCACACACGTTTGCATGCGTGGTATTTAATCCTTAAATACTCAGGAAATAATTTCCATGATTGCACTTCAATACTTTGGCTCCCGCATCCCCTTTTAAAATGTTTTTTACTTTTGAAATATTTTTTCCCCCACAACAGCTAGCAGCTAGATGTATTTCCCCCAGATAACCATTGATCAAAGGCGAATCTCAACAGTTTATGGGGATAACTTCAATAATTCGCAACTGAGGGCGGGGCGGCGCTGGGCTCTTTCTTCCATCCCCGCGTTAATCAGCATAAAATGAAACAAAATTTTTCAGCTGCTTCACGGGGTGACATTTTCCAAACGTATATCCAGCTTTTAGAAGATAAATGCTGCCGGCGAAGGAGCAGAAGGTATAGCTATGGCAAATGCCTGTGTCCACCCCTCTCCACCTACCTATGTAGCTGATGGATGGACCTGCCTTTCCCTATGCACTCACGGCCCCTCTCCTATATCCCCTTTTCGGCTGCAGAGGCAGAGGGACAGGGGCACAAAAATCTCTTCTAAACAAGTTGCTTTACTTTGTGCCCTCCGCGAGAAGCGCGGCTCCTTTACTCCCCTGCAGAGGATAAAGTGACGTTCGCATCTTTTTCTTCACCGGGGGTGAGGCTTGGGTGTTTTGCTGGTGCCATGGTCAGTTGGAATGAATACATACCTAAATTAAAAGTACCCAGACCTCTTATTAAAGTGCTGGCTTCAAAATACCTCATGTAGTGAGAACAGATAAATTATGGATTAAAAATCGGTCCAATAATCGGACTCTTACCTAACCCCTCCTTCTGGTCCCTCCCGTGCATTTTCTTTCTTTCTTCCTTTCTTCCTTCCTTCCTTTCTTCCTTTCCTCCTCGCTTTCTTTCCCTCTTTCTATTTCTTCCTTTCCATATTTATTAGACAACTGTGAGCCTATAGCATGGGTAATTTGTGCAATAGTCTGATTTTTCTCTTACACCATAAATACGCATAGATCTTAATTCATTGCCATATTACAGTCATGTATGCATTCTGATTGAATACTTCTATGGATTTCTATCCCGTAGAGCACAGATTTGCCTAAATAACTACATAGTTATCTTTTCATATTAAACAAAGGCAAATATATGCAAAATTGGCTGCTCCATTGCACTAATCTCCTTCCACCCTTTCCGGTGTTAGGTATCCAACACAGCATTTCTTTTAACCTTTGAGTAAGATCTAAAGCAGAGGTCGAAAATCAGGGGGAATATGTGATGGCCTTTTCCCGCGGAAGTGGAAAATAAAGGAAAGAGGAGCCGTCCCCCCTCCTCCCGGCGTTTTTGGGGGCAGCCGGGCTGCGGCATCGAGCGATGCTCGGGCCCCTTGCAGGGTTACGGGTTTCCAGACGGTCATTGTCACGTCTATGGAGCCTCTCCGTGACCGGGGGGACACACACCCCATCGCCCCCCTCCCCGGATCTGCCTGTTGGAAGAGCAAGCAGGAACAAAAAATCCCCCAAACGAGGAATATCCACATTTTCATGGGTTTCATCCCCGCTGCGGGCTCGGCTCGGCGCAGGCAGCCCCCGCGGCTGGCAGGGGAGGCGGGAGAGGGGAGGGGAGATTTGGGGGCCGGGGTCGGGGGACAGGGGGGTGCAAAGACACAGACCCAGACCTGGCGAAAGTTCCCTCCCCGCCAAGCTTTTTCCTCTTGCTGCCGCTTTCCCACGGCTCAAGCCCGGTGGGTTTGGGTGATTTTTGCCGTTTCGGGTGCGTTGGGTTGGCTTCTCCTCCTCTTTATTTGGTTTTTTTTGTTTGTTTGTTAGGTTTGGGTTTTTTTTCTGGAGTGCAAAGGTTCAGGGTGAAGTCAGCTCCGGGTGAGGAGAAAGGGAGACGGGGGAGGGACAGCACACGACTTACTGCAAGGCGAGAGGTAAAGGGACTCAGCGATTTTATCCACCCCGGCTTGCACCCGACCCCCCCTTTCCACCCCTTTCCCTGGGTTATTGTTTATCTATTATTAACCTCTTCCCCATCTCGGGCTCAGCCCCTGCTCAGATCTTTTCCAGGAGTCAAATATGAGCAGAAACCACCTTTGCCCACGCATTAAAATCCACATTATTTCATTCAGTGTATCCCCATTTTCAAGCACAGACAGCAGACGAGCTTGGCTCAAAACCCCAAATGTCTCCTACACCCACCTACCCCCCCCCTTCTTTTTATTTATTGATTACCCCTCTATGCCCAATTTTCCCCCTCTTTGAGACAAAAAATTCTGCCCCTCTCCCTCCCTCCACCCCCTTTTTTCTTTCTTTCTGCCTCTCTCCTTACCGAGCGAACTTCATTGTTTTCTGGAGGAAATGGTAATGTTCAGACATTAAACCTTAATTGGGCTTTTCTTTATGATGTTTAATTTCCTCCACGGCAGACGGATTTGCATCTTGCTGGGAAAAAGAGAAAGAAAAAAAACCAATATACCAACCCCCGAAGAAGAAAAAGAAGGGGGAAAGACCTTGTTTGAAGTCTGCAGTCCAGCTTAGGGGGGAGAAAGGATGAAAAAAATCAGTATTTGGAGCAAAAGGCTCCAGAAAACCCACTCCCCTTTTGCTCCTTCAGCGCTCGACTCATCTCTCTGCCCCTCGCTGGCTGGACGGTGCGGGGTGAGGGGAAGGGGTTTGGGGTTTTTTGGTAATAATCAGGGTTGCCGCACGGAGCGGGGTGGTCGCCGGCAATGGCATTGCCCCCGGGCTGCGGCGGAGCAGCGCGGACGGCCGCGGAGGGGAGGCTGGAGCCTTAACTTGACCTTCACGTTGGAGGGCGGCTCCCGCCCACCCGACGGGCGGCCCGGACGGCTCCTCCCGCAGGCAGCGGCCCGGGCAGCGCGGCCGCCCTCCGCAGCCGCGCAAATCCAGGGAGAGAAAACCGGCATAAAATCGTGTGTGTGGGGGGGTGGGGGTTAGTGCGGGGCAGCTCCTGCCCCAGAGCCTCCCAAAAATCAAAATCTCCGGAATTTATTTGCAGTCTTGAGTGTGTGTGTGTGTGTGTGTGTGTGTGTGTGTGTGTGTGTGTGTGTGTGTAGGCAACTTTTATCCCCTGCCTAAAAACAAAATCCCGGTTATAGTCCAATAGACCCTTTCGACTCCCCGAGAAATCCGCTTTCACCCCACCGCATCCCCTTCCCCACTACCCACTCTGTCTTCTAAAGAGGCACATTTTTTCCCCAACCACCTTTTTTTTTTTTTTTTTTTTAATCCCGAAATCCATCCCAAAATCCCTTTTTCCCTATAAAAGGGGACAACGCAGAACCGCGGCAGCCAGCGCGGCTCCTCTTTCCAAATAGGTATTTTCTTTAGCCCCATTTAGGAAAAAAAAAAAAAAATCCATGGCAGAGCCATTTCATTGGGTTAGAGGGATTTTTTTAAAGTTTGAGGAGAGGTTCCTAGGACTTTGATGAATGCATTTTGGGTGGAAAAAAATAATGAAGTGCTTGTGCAGATGTGGAACTTTGTCGGTGTTCACCCGCCTTTGTGTGTGTCTGGGGGGGGCAGACAGATGCTTTATTTCACAGTCTCTCTATAAAGAGATAATTATATATCTAGTTATCCACCGGAGCAATAAATACTCTTCATCCACAATTACAGATGAAGATGGTTGGTTTAAATACCCATAAAGTCAGTGTTTGGGCTCTGGCTGGCAGTTGAAAATGAGGGATTGGGGGGAGAGGGAGTGGGGGTGGAGATGAGGTGTAAAGAACCACAGCGGGGAGGAACCCAAAGGAAAAGTCCTGTGGTCCCGGCAGCCCCCCCAAAAATGAGCACGACTGGGTAAAAATATCTGAATATTGCTTTATATGACCTCCCCGGCAGCGGGGGGGGGGCCCGTGGTTGCGATGAATTTGTCGATCTTTGGCTGGGCGGGGGTGAGCTGTGCTGTACTCGTACCTTGCTCCTCAGTTACACACCGGAGCTGTGCACAGATATTCCCACTCCAAGGGGGGGTTCACATACAACACACCACACCCCCACCCCCACCCCCCATGTACTTTCGTGGATTCCCGCAAAACCACATGGGATTTATTTTTCAGAGAGGAGAGGAAAAAAAAGCCCTGGCCCACACCATTATTAAAATATCATTTTTAATATTATCTCTATCTCAAGATAGTTTGAGTTGAGGTATGTAGGGCCTTTTTTTTTTTTTTTTTTTTTTTTTTTTTTACTTTTCTTGATTTTACTGGACCTGACGCCTGCCCGACATTCCTCATTGCTACCTTGGGTCTCACACTGTACTTTTCCATACCTAATTTTTTAAATGCTTTCTCCTTTAGCAGCGTCTCGTCTCACCTCATAATAGTTTACTGGGTAATCATAAAAATAAAATGAATTTCCACACTCTCTGTAATTATCGACACTTCTCCACCCGACGTGTAGGTTTGGGAGGCACAAGAGTGTACTGGCTGCAAAAATTAATATTAATACACTTTCCCTTTGAAATAAATTAATTTTGGCAAACGTTTTTATAATGAGATATCCTGATGGTTTATATGTTCTCTGTGGCAGTGTTTGGCTAACCCAAGCCTAAAATTAAAGCACAAACTCTCTTAAAAAATTACAGGTAGATTTTTAACGCGGATTTGAGGCACATGCGCTCATATTCCAGCTAGACCAAACCACGGGCTAAATGTGATTTATTCTGACTGAGAGGGATATAAGAGTTCTGCATTTTTCTGGTATCAGAAATGGTGGTGATGGTGGTAGGGGGATCCAAATTTCTGCACTGACAAAAGCTGGCTAGATACTTTACTTTCAAAAATAGTAATTTTTTGATCTGAAATAGGGAGAAAGGAGAGCTCCCCTTCACTTAAGCTGCAGAGAAGGATAGTTAGTACGAGATTTATTGGGGACTGAGGGGCTTGTATCTTTATTTCCTATTTGAGCAACATGAAAATAAAGTCGCTTAATGAAGTCTGACTCTAAAAAAAAAATAAATACGGAGTTTGTGGAGAGTCAACAAGACGCAGCCATTAGAAAATCCGCGCAATTTAGCCGCAGTAAGGAGTACAAGCCGACTGATCTTTTTATCTTTCTCATCCTTTTCATCTTTATTATCACTCTTGTTAACAACACCAATGAGACTGGATACATATATCTCCTTTAAATGCAGTCATCCATGGAGCCATTGTAGTTGCTAGCTACAGATATATTAATTAATTTATTCTCTCAACAGTAAAATATTGCTGTGTCTACTTGCTACCTACCAAGCAATAAAAAAGAGGCTTTCTTTTCCCCTTCTGCACTTCATTAGGCTTTACCTATAAGTTTCTATTTGAAATGATTTGCTTAAAACTAATTACTTGCAATGTACTTCATTTTCCTCTCGCAGGGTCTGGAAGGTTTCAAAGTGGGGTGGGTGGCCATATGTTGATAAATGCTGCTAATTATTCCCACTCAGTGTTTATTTTACATTTATGAACCCCCACTCGGAACCAAACCAAGGCATTCTTCGGCAATAATGCACTGGCATATTAATGATAAGGGGGGGGGGGGGGGGGGGAGCATGGGCCTTGAAAACAGTCCCTATAGCAGCACGGGGCAGGAAAGCAAACAGTTAATTTATCACGGAATTAGCCAAAGGACGGAGCCTGAGCCACACACAGTCCAGGAGAAGGAAATCCAGCCATTCTTCTTACGTTAATGGCAATTATTATATTTATTGTTAATTGCTGTAATACTTGAAGCTACAGCCCTCTGAAATGCAGCTGCGAAGAGGTGCTTTGCTTTTGTCTGGGTTTGGGGGGGCTGAGAGGTGTGGGCTGAGGCGGGAATGCAAAATATTTCCACGCATGGACACGGGCATCTCTAAGCTGCTGGACAGGAGCCCCCAGATCAGTATTTTCCCCCGCGTGTCATTCCCACGACGCCCGCGTGCAGCCCCCCCCAGCACCCAGCCCCCTACTGCTGCACCCCCAGCAAGCCAAGGTGCCCCCCACCTTCATACCCACCCCCCGGCACCCACGCTGCTTTCACCTCGCTCTTTGTGCTGCTCCTTTTTGGCCAGGTCCGAGGGGCTGAGCCCACACAAAGCCCACGCACACCCGGGGGCACCTATATGCCCCCCCAGTCTATAGCACTCCATGCTCTATAGGCTACGCCTTTACTCTTTATTTGGGGGGGGGCGTATAGAGGGGGAAAAAAATAATTTCCAGGTCCCTCCCCTCCAGGCGAAAGCACCAACCTGGGTGTCAGCGACGTGGCCGGGTTTATTTTCTCTTGCACTTTTAAATCTTCCTGTTCTTCCTTCTGCTAAACCAGCTCTGGGGCCGCCTAGATTTGGGTGTAGAAAAAACCGATTTTGGCTCAGGAAAAGGGTGTTGTGAGAAAACGAGGAGCGGCAGAAGGGAATTTTGATTGTCTACCTCGATTTTCGCTGTTGCTCGCGGACTGGCTGATTAAACTTTGCTTAAAGCGGCTCTTAATGGCTTTGAAATGAGCTCAGCCCCAAGTCGGGCCGGGCTTTGCAGAGGGAGTTCAAAGAAATCAGACATTTCTTCTGCACAAAGGTGTCAAGAACATATCTCCTGGCTCAAAAAAAAACCCTCCCTTTTTGTATTCTTGCTTTGCACATTGTATTTCCCGCATTGAGTCTAGGCTGGAAGTACGGAAACAGGAATAAATCCCTAAAACTGACCCTCACTCATTAATATTTTCTACGATTTCTGCAGTAGCTGTGAAATAGCACCTCGGTCTTTGTCATTAACGGTAGAAATATTCCTCGCAATTAAAGAGATGAGGGTTTTCTCCCTTCGCTAACAAATCCATTTTAAAGCCGGAGCAGTGAAATACGCTGCTGAATAAAAGAAACCAGTCCAGAAATAATACAGATTTTATGGCGAAGCAACAATTTGTTCTATCCGCTCGCTGGTAATAAATAAGTTTTATCTATTTTCGCGAGTGTTTGAATGTCTTTGAAACCCAAGTATTCCTGCTCAAGGTGAACCCACTTACAATATATACAATTTATGTCACCCTATAGCACTCAAACCCTGTTAGGAGTAATTCCTCCTCCTGCCCATTTTCCTCCAGATTGGTGCAGGGACACAGAAAGAAGGAAATAAAAGTGGTTAAAAGTCTAACCTGAGCTTGCTCGTACAATGTATGTGCACTTATATTCTCCTGGAGCAGAAGAAACAGACGGAAAGTGTGCACACCCGTGTTAAAAAATAATAATAATAAAAAGTTGAAAAAGTAACTATTACAGGAAAAAAGTGAGTTTTCACTCTGTAGAAAGGCCAAGCCCTGCAGATGTCCCCAACTACTGCTTCTGCATGTCCCAAAACTCAGATCTCCCCGAAGGGGAGGCTGGGTCTGGCTGCTGGAAGGAGCAGAAGTGGGGCCCATTCCTGCAGAAATATTTGCTTTCCTCCTTCTTCCTCTCCTGTCCAAATCAAGCAGCTCTTGGAAAAAAAACCCAAGATTCAGCTGCTCAGGACTGGGTGAATCCTCTCGTCATTTTGGAAGCCCCCAGGTGCACCCACCCTGTGTTGGGGAATCCTGCCCGTGAAAGTGGAGGAAAATATATTAATTTCTCTTAATCTCCTGTTTTTCGCAGAAAACCTGATCTTAAGTCCATCAGGCTGAGGCTCAGGCCAGTGGCCCCCAGTGTGCCCAGACAGGAGGGTGGGCTGAGCTGGGGGTCACTGGGCTTGGGGCTGGATGCGGCCAGGACTGGGGGAAGGACCAGTTAATTCGCCATAGACCCCACCGTGGTTTTCTTTGACATTTCTTTAATAAAAATCCCTTCTCCATCTTCCAAAAGCTTTTTTTCCCCCCGGCCTCTGGGAAGTGTGTGACATCTCCCCCGAAAGGAAAAAGCAGAGAATCCATTATATACAAATATCCGCTTAGAGAGAGATCGAGGAAATAATAATCTAATTTATTTAAATAGGCCTGACGGGGTTACTTTTTTCTCTTGTTAAATGAATCTGCTGCGAATTTACGCCGAAGAAACGCAATAACGTTGGTCCTAATAACCATAACAATAAGCATCAACACGCCCGAATCTAAACCCAGTCTAATATATTTCCAATTTAAGAGCTGTGCTTTCACGTCTCATTCCCATCTTAAAGTCATACCCAGGCTATCTTTGACATTCCTCTGGTTCCTATATCCATAAGGAAACCCATCCTTATATATACATATGTACATATAAACCCATATGTACATAGGCACCGTGGGAGCCCAGGGGCAAGGAGAGGTATAGTCCTCCTGCACCCTCCACCAGAGACAAAAGAATCACATTTAGCCCACATTCGAGCTTCTTTTAAAAAAAAAAGGCGTCTCAGTTGAGTTTTGCTTCCAATTAATGCTACGCGCAGGAGTATAATTCTCATTAAACCAGCAATTTGGAGATTAACTTATGCTTCTTGTTTCCCTAGGATTTTTCTAATTATATTTAGAGCAAGCAATATTTCTTTCCTTTTATAACGCATTTTACACATCCATTTAATTACCTTTTTTTTTTTTTTTTTAACCAAAAGATGATCTACAAGCCACAGAAGGCATGGCTGGCTAATATATTTTTTTGGTTTTGTTACTCTTTTATTAACCTTACAAGTTAATACTAATTTTAAATAGCAAACAGTAAATCACCAAATAGATGTTTTGGGCAATTTTATTTATTATCAAGAAATCACATAATAATACATTATTTTTATTATTATCATTATTTTTATTATTATTATTATTGTGAAGCAACTTTTTACATGACTATATAAAGCCAGAACGTGCTATAACAGACATTTGCATAGACCCTACATAGAATAGCTTGAGGTAAGAAACATTACATATGAACTATACTGCGAAGGATGCATATTAACAACCGCAATAACCTAGACTAGGGGATACAAGCAGAAAAACCGATGCCACGTACACGGAGAACAAACACAGAACGAACAGAAATCCCACCGAGCCGCCTTTTTAAAGCAATCTGGAAGAGAATATTGCATATATTTTCGTTTTCTTCGGCATTTTCTCTAGGGGTTGCTGCTGGTGTCCTGGCCTTTGTGTTGGGAAGGACGGTGGGGTGTTTTTTTCGGGGGATACAAGTGCCCCTCGGTGGGTGAAGAATAACGAAACGGATTGATTTGTTTTTTGGGATGGTGGGATTGAAACCCAACACAGCATTCCTGACATCTCACCGTAACTCACCCTCATTCCTACCTTCCCCAGACCCCAGCCGCCCTCCCCACCGCCCCTCATTGCGGGGGCAAGGGGGGGAGGGGCTGTTGGGGGCTCAGTTCAGCAAAACCTGCGTGGGTTTGGTCCTTTATTTCCTTGGAATTACACTCCCCCGCTCCCCACGACACTGCACAGCCCGAAGCGGGGCCAGCTCAGCCCTGCGACAAGGTGCTTTGAGAGCACCCAAAGCCACAACCGCCCCCCCAAATCTCCCCCCCAATCACCCCCCAGTCACCCTTCCCACCCCCCAAAATCTCCCCAAGACATTGCATTCCTCCACATCGCCTTCCTCCTTTAATTGCACATGGTTGAGCTGGAGCATCTAGAGATATATCTATATACGTGTGTGTTTTAACACATCCTAGGCTTTATTGCACAGCATCGCGCCAGGCGATACCCTCCGCGGCGGCTCTTTTGTGTGGGAGGAGGGGGCAAAAGGGGACCCTCACCCAGAAGCCAGCATTGAAGGAGGAGATGGGGGTTCTTTCTTTGGGGGAAAAAAAAAAAAAAAAAAAAAAAAAAAACACAAGTGGAAGGAAATAAAGCTGTGACATTTCCCGGGCTGGGAATTAGAAAAAAAAAAAAACACACAGGGGTGAGTGGAAGAAGAGGAAGCAGCCGGGGAAGGAATGGGGCTGAAGGGAGAGGGGGGATGTCTGCTGGACGCTCCTGCAGAAATAAAGCTGAAGGAAAAGGCTCCTTTCAGCCCAGGGAGGGATTTTTTTTTTTTTTTTTAAGGAGTCGGCTCCATCCTTTGCAGCTCGTAAATAAAAGCATTCCTCGGCGCTGCTGGTCATGACCATGAACGCGGGGAAGCGGGAGCACGTGGTGAGCATCCAGACTTCCCAGAAAACGCTGCTTTGCCATAAAATTAATCCCCCCTCCGATATAAAACGAATGGAGCAAAGCACGGCGCGGCAAAGCACCGGGCTGCAGCACCACCTTCCCCCTCTCCCACTTCAGCTTGAATTAAAAATTCCTATTTTTTCCCCCTTTTTATCCTAAATTACAATTTCCCGGTAATCTTCCCAGGACCTTAAACCTACTGCTTCCCCCGTCCTCCCCTCCCTTGCCTCACTTCCCCCCGACCTAAAAGTGCCTCGATCACCAACCTGACAAGGAATCGCCAAAACTGGTGTTTTTCCCCAGGAAATCCGAGCACACGTACAAAGAAAACTTATGCCGCATCCTACCAGGCCCCTCTCTATTGCCCTGAAAGGGAAAAAGCTAGACAAGGTTTTTGGGAGACAATCCTGTCCCTCCACAAAACTGAAACCTTTTCTGAAAGATGGGCAGTCTCTATCTGCAGCGGGCAGGAGTTTTTAGGGAGGGAAAGAAAAGAAAGCATCGCCCTTGCTAGAAACCTACGGTACTACAACCTGGCGGGCACTGGGAAAGGGAGACATAGCTGGATGGGACATCTTTCCTTAAAAAATCCCAAACCCTCTTTAAAAAAAAAAAAAAAAAAAGAAGTCAGAAAATAGCGCCCAGGAGACAAAGCACATCTTTTCAGTTATCCCAGGGAAGGAAAAATGTGACTCCAACAGGCTGTTATCACCGGAGGGTACAAAAAAAGGGGTTTTTTTCTACCGATTTTCCTACGGTGTCATCAATAAACACAGCAAAACAGCGTGCATACTCCACCAGCAGCGCTTTTCCAAAGCAAAACATAATTTTTTTTTTAAGAGGAAGGACGTGGTTTCAGGATAAGTGTAGAGAAACTCTGTGAATTCAAATAGAGAGAGAAAAAAGTCTCTGAAAGGCTCAGTTTGCATGGAAGGAAATTCTGATTTTTTTTTTTCCTAGGAGGGTTTTCTAGGGGTATGTGTGCGTTTTCCTTTTCCTTGTGACATTCTGGCTTTGAGGACAACACCGCCGCCTCCATCAAAGCCTCATATCTATAGGGACATAGTGTGATACACATACCTCGTATATTATATAGATATATACCATGTACACCGGATATATACACAGTCTTTGTCGCCTCTTCCTAGAGATCCTGATTAAGCCTAGAGATACTGATTAGACGCAAACCCTCAATTTAGACTGAGAAAAAAACATCTTGGGTCACACCGTGCACTGAAAAAAAGCATCTTCCATAAGGGTGCGGGGCTGGTCCTATAAGACAACATACCCCATACCCCATACCCCCACCCCCATTCCTCTATTTTTGCTATTTTCCCCTCCCGCTTTCCCACTAAACACCAAACCAGCCCTAAACCCTGCGTGGCAGCCTAGGAGAGGGTCCAGGACCCACCCTCATCACCCTCAACCCCGGTCTCGCCGCCAACCGAAGGCGGGCAGGGGTGGAAATGGAAAGGGGGGGGGAGCAGGACCGGCGGCCCCCGACGGCCCCGACGGTGCCCGGCGCTGCACGGAACCCTACCTGTGCTGCTGGCAAAGGACAAGTGGCTAAAGTGGCGCTCGGAACCTCCCCGTCAGCCCGCCGAGCATCTCTGGAAGCCGTCCGTCCCCCCGCGGTGCCGGCGGAGAAGATGCATTATTTTATTATTATTATTATTTCGCTGTCGGGTTTCGTATTTTAAGGGAAACCGGTTATTTATTAATATTATTTCTTTATTCATTGATTTCTGGGTAAGGATGGGGGGGGGGGGGGATTAAGAGTGATCAGGTAAAGTCCCGGGAGCCTGGGTGAACACTAGAGTCTATATGGTTTTTTTGTTGGTGGTTTGTTTTTGTTTGTTTTTTTGTTTGTTTGTTTTTTGTTGTTTTTTTTTTTTTTTTAATACCCGACACGGACGCTTTTAAAACTTTAAAAGAAAGAAAGGGCTTGCTCTCTCAGGAGGAGTCTTTTCTTTTTCATACGCCGGTTCTGGAACCAGATCTTCACCTGCTGGTCGCTCAGGTTTAATCGGTCTGAGAGCTCCCTCCTTCTTTGGCGAGTAATGAATTCATTGACCATAAACTCCCCTTCCAGCTCTGCCAGCTGCAGCTTGGAATAGGGTTTTCTTTTTTTCCGGGACCGTGTGTGCATCGGGTACCAAGGAGCACCTGGCAAAGGGGGAGCGAGAGTTGAGCACTTGGCAAGGGGAGAAAAAAAAAAAAAAAAAAGAAGCCTCTTTAGAAAAAAGGGCACCCACAGCACCCCTTCCTGCACCTCTCCTGTGGCCCCACTGTCCCCGGGGACCCCAGCTGTTCTGGCCGTGGGTGCTTAGGGATGCTCCCAGGGCCACGGGTGATGCGTGAGGCGGGCACAGGAGGCAGAGGAAGGGAAAGGTGGGGAGCGTTATAAGCGGGGCAGGGAGCAAAGGACTATCAAGGAGCGGGCGACTAACCTGGGACACCCCGGGAAGGGCTCCGGCTTCGCTAACAGAAAGAAATCTCCACCCCGATGCCAACTTTGAAGGCTGTGGAGTTTTTTTTTTAAGCATGCCCCACTTCTCCCCCCTTCCCTCGGGCAGACACACCTCTGCGATGTCCCCAAAAAGCGCCCTGACGCTCCGCCAGCCCTCCGCGCCGCGCAGGGATGCGCAACCATTGCCCCTCTTCGCGTCTCTCTCTCTCTTCTTCTTTTTTTTCCCCCCTCTTTTTTTATGGGATATTTACATGTTTATAGCCTTTTCTTTTAAAAGAAGCACCACCTAATAAAACATTAGGGATTTCGGTGCTACCCCTAGTGGCCTCAGCACACATAGACACGCCGCTTCCCATCGCTCAGCCCATGAATTACACCACGAAGGAGCCCCAAGCCGGCAAGTTTCCAAGCAACCCCCCCCCCCCCCCCCAACACGACCAGCTCCAGCCCCGAGACCCTCCTTCCCGGGTCTTACCACCGTTGCCTAAAGTGCTGCCTTGGTTCAGGGGGGAGACCAAACCCCCCGCTTCGCCGCTCGTGCCTTTATTCCCTTCATTGAGCAAGGAGGAGCTGGAGTCTGACTCCAAGGACTGGCAGGACGGAGGGTCGTGGGGCACCGCCTCGCTGGCCGGATAGTCATATTTGCTGAAATTCCCCCCCATGCCAGTGGGGAGGCTGGACTCGAGGGGCAGCAAGGCACTGTCCCTGCCCCTCTCCTCCCTCTTGAGCCCGGTGCTCTCGGAGCAGGTTTCCCGGTAATAACATTTGCTCTCCTCCACCCGGGCGAGGTCGCAGGCTCTGCCGAAGGAAGGGTTAATGGAGACGGGGCTGCTCAGGTAGGGCTGCGGGTACCCGTTGCAGGGCTCCGAGGATGCCCAGGGCAGGGAGCAGACGTTATCCCGCCGGGGGTAGGAGAGGGAAGGCAGCCCGGGCAGCTGCCCTCCGGAGGCACGGAAATTGGGGAAGTAGAAGGTGTCTCCCGTGTGGATGTTCACCAGAGGTCCCACAAAGCCGGGATTAAGGAGGTTGTGCTCGCCCATTTCCGCGGGCCTGACCGAAAGCTTCTACTTTATTGCTATCTGACATTAAACATAGTTAAACCGACGGCTCGGCCCTATTGGTCCGGGGGGGTCACGTGAGCCCCAAATTGCTCTGGGAGGGGGGGGGGGGCCCTCCCCTCCCCTGGCAGCCGAGACAAAACACAACAGCAAGTTCCGCCTTTTTACGCCTTTTCTTCCCCCCCCCGGCCCCTTTCACCCCCCCTCATAAAAAAATCATAAAAAAATCCCATAAAGCATTTTATTAAAAAAAAAAAAAAAAAAAGCAACGGCTCCCAGCGCTGGCTTAAGAACCGCGAAGCGCCCTAAAATGTCATATTTAGCATAAAATAATCGATAGGCGAGGGTTTTGCCCCAAAACTGCTGCGCGCCCCTCCCCCGGCAACACTTCGGCGCCCTCCACCATCTGCAAAAGAGAGGCTGGTTCTCATTAATTAGCTCCTTTATTAACTAAAACAGTTCGAATTTACAATATCTCCCCAATAAATTACTATTAGATATTGTGTCATATAAAGTTTACGGGCTTTTTAAGTAGACGAATGATGGTGCCCGCAACAGGCTCATATTTACGCGCGGCGGGATGGGAGAGTTGGAGGCTATTTGCGACCTTTTCTGCTCTTTTTTATTGTTATCATTATAATTTTTCCCCCCTCCTCTTGGACTAGGTGGCTTTGTCGCGGGCTGGGGGAATGCAGCCTCTTCCCAGGCTCTTGCCACTCTCTCAAGAAGGGATGGAAGATTTTTTAACAGTCCTCGATTGCTTTTATTAATGATCTGTGTCGAATAAAGCAGCCAGAAGAACACGACTGTATATAGCCTTAATTTACTCGGTATATATTCCATATGCACCAAGGCGCACACACGTATAGATTCAGTGTTCAAACCTTTTTTTTTTTTTTTTCTCCTTCCTTCGTTTCTGGGAAAGAATAAAAATTATAGTCTTCCCCCCCATTTCTCTGGTCGCCACCCCTGGAAGCAGAGGCACACACACACACACACACACACAGAGCTCCTTCCTCACCACCTTATAGCAATATATTCTACCCTCGTAACACTACAGAGCTCTTCTTCCCTCCCACCCATCGTCTTCTCTTGGTCATACTGAAAGGAGCTGCTGCAAAGGAATACAAGGGATGAAAAAAAAAAATCAATATCGGCGTCTTTCAGTGCAAAATAAATACGTTGGCGGAAGAAAAAAAAATGGAAAAGGTGTATTGTATGGAAACCGGGGACACGCAAAGACATATGAAGGTGTTTTATGTTAGATTTTTTTATATAATTTTTTCTTCTCTTTTTTTTTCTTGCTTCTTCCCCCCCCCCTTTTTTTTTATTTTTTAAGAAACAAAAATGCCCCCCCGTCCCCCGTTTGCTGGATTTTTGCATGGCTTTGCATTCTTCCCTGCCTTAAGCGACTCCCAAGCGCTCCCCTTGCCAGGTTGACTCTGCAAAGTACCGTAAATATTCCTGTAGAGGTAAAACCGCTGCGCGGGGGCGGAGGCGCTCCGCGGAGGCTGAGCCGGGCGGGTGTAGCCGCATCTCCCCAATTGCTGCCTTTCCAGTCAGCAACTAACCTCCCTCACCGATATTTTATATATTTCTCAAGTACAAAATCATTTTTTCCTCATCTGGCAAAATGCTGGGGCTTCAGCTAATCCCCCCTCCCATCCTTGCAAGAAAAATCAGGTGCCAATAAAATAATTCATTTAGGTGCTTTTTCGTCTTCCATGGACAGCTTCTGAAGGTGGAAAACCTATTTTCCATATTTCCCATCCCTGGCACATCTATGGATATGCTACATACATACCTTGCAGAGATACGTGCATACCTTCCTACGCGCTTTGCCTGCGAAGGAAGAAATACGACTACTAGAAATATTTTGCTAGAATGAAAGTTTAGCACTTTTTTTTTTTTTTTTAACCTTGCCAAGGAATTTTTCTCCCTGCAGGTATAAGTGAAAAAGCTGCTTGCGATTTCTCCAAGAGTGTCTTCTCGCTGAAGAAGAAGCGCTCGCAACGCTGGGCGAGCGTGGGGAGGAATAGTTTATATAAAAATGAGCACGTGATCCCCGGAGGTTGCCATCTGAATTGGCTTTGTTTGCTGGTTTTTTTTAAAGAAAACCCTTCCTCCACCTTGCTCTTTTCTTTGCAAAATTCCCCATTTAAGACGTGCCCGGGTGCTGCACGGCTTTGTTCTCCACCGGACCTTGGGAAAGTACATTTCTGCTTCAGAGGAGTCTCCGGGTATTTGGGGCTTTTCCTCTTTATTCAGTCTGATTATTTTTTTTCAGGGCGAAACAAAAAATTTAATAAAATTTCACATTTACCTCTAAGGAAACATGTGGGGAGGCAGCTACAGGGGCTGAGCTGGGGAGCAAATGAACCACAAACACGCAGTCCTGCGTGGAGAGATAATGTCAGCATGGGCATCATAGCAAAGCAGAGGGAGAAAAGCATCCCCGATTCCCTTATTTATTCTTTTCTCTCTCTCTCTCTCTTTTTTTTTTTTTTTTTTTTAAGAGCTGGAAAATGCACAGCCGTGCTCAGAAATATATTAAGCGATGCACAGCGTGGAGAGTAACTCCCTGCTCTTGGTGGCCTTGAATAGTGCTCCCCAGCTCAGCGCTGCTCCTGCTGCAAGCAGGCAGCAGGTCCAGAGAAGGGAAAAATAGAAAAATACAAATCCTGAGGACCTTTAAGCAAAGCTGCCGCGTTTCCCCGGGAATTTCTTGCCCATTAAGAATGCATTTCCCAGTTCAGGTTGAGCGCTTGGGCTTCTCTAATGCTCAGCACAGGCTGAGCGGTGTTTAAAAAAGAAAGGCTGAGCCGAGCCCTCCTGCTTGGGGACTGGCACTGCTGCCTCAGCCTCCTTCGTGCACAACCCACCCCGAGCGCCGGCCTCCAAAAATATATCCCGATTGCTATCCCATATCGCTCTGAGCAACCCTCTTTTTTTTTTTTCCTGCGGTGTTCCTCCCCCGAAAAAAGTTGCCCAGCCCAGCAAAAAACAAAACAAAACAAAAACCCCAAAAATATCTACAACAAACCCTGAGCCTTTCCCCATCTGCAGGAATCCCGGTTTTCAGGTAGAGAGACCTTTTCGACGCCGATATTTAATAATCCTCGGGGAGGTTTTGGGGTTTTTTTTCCCACCTCCACAAGTTACACACGCAGCTTTCGGGAAATGCTGGTGGGAAGAAGCCGGGAGAAGCTCTTTGCCTATGGGAGCCGGGAAAAAAGAGCCCCCGGGAAAAAAAGAGGGAGAGAAAAACGCTGGAAAAGCAAGATTGCAACGTCTCAGTTCAAGGTCACTGTCTAGTGTAGTAAATAGGATCGACATCTTATGCTAATGACTGTCTCGGATGAGCATCACTCACTGCACGGGGAAAACAACCCCAAGTTCTGGGTTGACTTTTCTGTGCTTTGCCCCTTTCCCCCCTCTTTGGGGGGTTTATCCCTGCGCTCCTCCCTTCCTCCTCTTCCTCTTCCCGTTTTGCACTCCCGCAACCCTTCTCTGCCAAGCGTGAGAAATAAAATTTCCCCTTCCCCTCTTCCCCCATTTCATCTTCCCCCTGCCCAGACCGCGGGGCTGAGCTCGGCTGCAGCTCCCATTTGAGCAGGCTCTTTCTTCTTCCACCCCCTCCAGCCTCGCCTCTTCAAGAAATAAAAAATAAAAATAATTTTAAAAAAATCCATTAAAATGGCCTCAGTCTAATGGCCACACCAAGACGTTTACACTTCAGACGGGAAGGACTTAGCCCCACTTTAAGTTTTCTCCCAGAAAAGACCATGAAATCCAATTTTCATAGGGCAAAAGTAGTCTGCAACATCCTTCTGCCTGGAAAAGGGGAGGCGCGGGGGGGGGAAGCAAATTATAAGGTCTCCTTGTGCGTCTGCAGGTTGGAAAAACAGATCCCGTCATGGCTCAGCTTTTCTGCTCAACCGAATTTCACCCCGAATTGGTTGGGAGTTGTAAGGAGTTGTGGTGACTCGAACAAGAAGTTAGTTGCCAGGGTCAAAAAGGAAGTATTTAGAATAAATATATAGATACATGACACGGGGAATAAAATAGAGACAAGGCTTTGGAAAGCCCACAGAACTGTTATTTCGGGGTAGCTATATATCATTGAAACCTGCCCCGGCTACTTTTTCCTGATGTGGAAAATGCAGGTCTATAGACACCATATAGATACACAGAGTGTACAAGACACCTTATATATCTCTATATAAGAGGGTAGTAAAATGGAATACGTAGGAGCCGGGCAAAAAGAAGAAAAAAAAATAGCATGGAAAAGTGGTAAATGGATACGAATAAAAATGTCTACGACACTTCAGCTCATCCAATATACAAATCATCTGGGGCAGCTTTCAGTTTTAACGAAGGCAGGTCCCAGCCTCGGTGCAGGGAATAGTTAAATGCCTGGAATATCATTATATTTTTCCCCAGCTTTGCCAGCAGAGGATCTTCTCCTCCTATTAGATTAATGTAAACTGATGCCTGCATCCTTTGTAAGGCAAAGGTTTAGTCCCCAACTCCAGGGAAGTTTGCTTTGTCTGCCAGCTCTGTTTTGGGTGAGAAGTTGGCGTTTCGTACTGTAATTCCCTTGGAGGGCTGAAAACCCCCAACAACTGTAACAACAAACCAGTTAATGGTCTAGAATTCACGACTCTTGAGCAAATCGCAATTGGAGAGCCTGAAAAGCGTGATCTCACTTATTTAATGTTCCTTGTAAAGGAAGAGAAAGTGGTGGGGAGGAAAGGGAGTTTATTAAATCCACGGCTGGTCCAACTGTGGGCTGAATCAGCTGAGCTCCCTGCCAGGCAGCAGCTTCCCCTGAAGTGGAGGCGACAGGAGACACGACATTTTGCTGGATATAATTCTTAAATACCCATAAACACAAGGGTTTCCCAAAATGTGCTGAGCCACGTAGGCAAGGCGGTTTATAAGCAAGGAACCAACAGTGCTGTAGGAGTTTGTGGGATATGCGTACACACACCCCGTGTTGGCTGTCAGTGTCTTAAGAAATAATTTCTTGGCAAAGCCATTGAAAGACTCTTCTCTTTCGCTGCTACCAAAAAAAAAAAAAATCGTCTTTTTTTAAGTCCAAGCGCTTCCATAACAAATAGAAAGTTAACCAACAAGAGCTATACTCACCTCTGCACTGAGCACAGGGCTGCGAGAGCAGAATTCTCCCTCCAGATTAGGAAGTTATTCTTTAAAAAATGCATTAGGGAAAAAAATGTAGACAAACGTGAGCGAACTAAAAGGAAGAAAAATAAAAGAAAGAAAAGAAAAAATAAAAGAGAAAAGAAAAGGAAAAAAGAAAAAGAGTAAAAGGAAAAAAAGAAGAAAATTGCGGGATGGGGGGGGAGGAAAGGGCGAG
This sequence comes from Falco naumanni, assembly GCF_017639655.2. Classification (NCBI taxonomy): domain Eukaryota; kingdom Metazoa; phylum Chordata; class Aves; order Falconiformes; family Falconidae; genus Falco; species Falco naumanni. The sequence continues at coordinate 945,350 of NW_024427345.1, read as the reverse complement.
GGAAATCCCTTGTCCAGGATTTTACCATAAAGGCTGCGGTTGGGAAGTTATTCAAAGTCCTTGATACAAAGGAAAGAGAAGGCTAAACTTGGGAAACTTCCTTTTCAGGGCTTTATTGTTGGCCATTAGCCCGCCTGTCTAGACTTCAAATAACACCTTGTTTATCTGTAAACAGGAGCGGAGCTGCTTGGGGCTGGCTGGTGAAGAGAAGATCAAGGGTGAGGGTCCCCTCGCTTATTATCCCCGCAGCTCGTGATGTCAAGGTCAAACAACGCCTAGTCACGGTCAAGGGTAGTACAGGAGTGACGTCACGGCCTGCTGACCTAATACCCGGCGCGCGGCGGGCCGCCAGGGAGCGGATAAACGAGGGAGGGAACGAGGAACAGGCGATTCCCAATGCCATTTCCTAGCGTGGGTGCGTAGAAATCAGTGGGGAAGGGTAGAAATTCATCAGATTTGTGTTCCCGAGAGGTCACGTCCGAGGGAGCGCGGCTTCCGCGCCCGCGGAACTTCAGCAGGGAAACAACGCGCTGTTCCTCGAGGTCTGCGAGGGCGCGCAATTTTTATTTCAATTTCTTCTCCTCGGCCAAATGCCTCCTCCAGTGCTCTTGGAAGAGGATGACCAAGTAACTTCAGATGTAGATTATATTTTGCCCTTCTGGAAAAAAATAAACCACATCAGCCGCGCCCGGCATCGGCAGGAAGGATTGATGTAAAAGATTACACAGGCAGTGTGTGTGTGTGTGTGTGTATTTCTAGCCGACCAGCCCCGAAAACACATTTTTTCACCCAAACGGTCGGGATTGAAGGGAGGACAAAGTGTCCTTGGATGCGTGCGGGGGGCAGAGGAAGGTCTGTCCGCCCGCGCTCCCTCTCCGCCCTCAAGGGTCTAATCCTGACCTCACCCCTCGGCCACTTTAGGGGCGCTGAACCCCGAGGGTCCTGAGCATGTCGGGGACGGGGTCCCCCTTCCCTTTGGGGGTCTACATCGCCCCCAAATCCCAGCCGGCACCTCGGCATCCCCTGCCTGCATCCCTGTTCCTTCCCGGCTTTCAGGTGGTGGTATAGCCCCGAGGGGCGATGGAGCGGTCGAGCGACGCAGGAAAAAATAAGGATATTTTTAAATATCCTGGGAAGCGTGGGCAATGGCAGGAGATCGCTGCTGATTCCGTGGTCGCGCCAGTATCTGCCAAGCAAGACCATCAAACCCTCTTGGTGCTCTGAAGTGTAATGAATTAATTTCTTGTTTCTTTTCTGGTTTTGCGTTTGTTTGCTTTGCTTTTTTTTTTTTTTCTCCCTTCCCCTTTTAATTCCTCCCACACGAGTTGAAATAGCGATCGACACACAGACAGCCCTTTCCCCCTCCGACAAAATCAAACTACAATTGACAAAAACTTCCAGAATTGAAAACTCCGTGAATAACTTGGGCTCAATAATCCACGGCCGTAAAGAAAAAAAAAAAAAGTATTTACCCATCTCCCCTCATTCCCTGCAATAACCCTCGCCCAATATCCTCAGTTTTATCAACTTCCCCCCGTCCGCCCCCCTGCTCCCCCTTCCCGAACTGGTGAAATTCAGGTACAAGGCGGAAGAATACAGAACACGCGCGGCCGGGGTGTCGGATTTGGGCTTGTCTGGAGTTGCTCTCGGGCGTTGCAGTGTCTGCACACACAGCAAGACTTTTTTTTTTTTTTTTTTAAGAGGGAGAGCTTTTTTTTTTACACCCAAAACACATATTCTTGTGGCTCTCGTGGGTTAGGGCAGGTTTTACCAACGGCTTACTCCCGCTAGAGCGGCGATGGGTTTCTCGAGGTATTGCCATATTTCCTAGCTGAGCGTCTTTTAAAAATAATTAAAACAATAAGAATTAAAGCTCTGCCGGTGCTTCCAAACCACCAAAACAAATGCGGGAAACACCGGCAGATCAACCCCCGGGTTTCTCCGCTCATCAGCTGCGCACTCGGAGAAATGAGGGACGCGGAGGTGGGCGGTGGGTGTCAGGGACCCTTTTTTTCCGCCCCCCCTGCAAAGGGATGGGGAGCCGGGAGGCGTCGATCCAGCCCCTGGTTTGCCCCATCCCCGGTGTTAACCAAAGCGACGTCCCACCTTTCCAGAGATTTGGGATCACTCCGGGAAGCATCCAAATCCATACGGGGCTTTCCCGGTAGTTCTGGTGGTGGTATGGGCTCCATAGGGCACGCTGCCACCGCGCTGAGCCCGGGAACCCACGCTATACATACACCCCCCCCATGCATCTGTCTTTCAGACTCATTTATAAAGCTATATGTACACCCATACGTACAGACCGGTACAGACCATGAGATCTACACGCCGCTTCCTATGACAATATAGAGGGTTGCACTTGCACTTGTACATATAAAACTTTATATATATGTATTTAAGATACATATTATCTACCCACCATTTCACTTAATAATGTAGAGGCTTGCACTTGCGTAGATACGTATGAATTTATGTAGAGAGTAGAAATACGTTATTATATGTGGTATATTATATGTGCTAGACTTATATACAGATCCCCTTAACACCCAGGCTTATATAAATTACATGCACACAGTCAAGCCCCGCACACGTACATGTAAATATATATATATATATACAAAAGAAATGTATACACGCCGACGCCCAGATCATAAAAAGAAACGGACATACACGGTTATATGCACATGCCATTATATAGCCTCCTATAAATGTGTATATATATTATATATGTATAGTTATGCATATCAGCACGGACACGAGTGTATCTACGCGCGCGTTTCCGCGGACACCAACGCTAATCTTTTTTCCGTATAGCTTTATATAGCTTGTGCCTGCTCTGTCTGCCCCCTCGCATAAATATATGCGCACACTCAATGCAAATTTCACCCGCAATAACATTGTTTTAGGTTACATCGCTTTAAAAGCCTTTTCTCCCCCCTTCCCCTCCCCTTTTGATCATTTAACGAGGTGATTAAATCCAGCAGATATTAAGGTAGATTGTAATCCGCCTATGGAAACAATTTCCTCTCTCGTATTTCTTCCCGAGCTGCCCGGCCGGGCCGGGGCCGCGCAAGTCCCGCGGGCGCGGAGCGGGGAGGGCAGGTCGGGAGATGCTTATCTGGGGCCGGAGCTGGAGTCAAACAGGTTTAGCGAAACGCGTCCTCTGGGAGGGAGATTTAAAGAGATTAGAAGCGTCTCCGGAAAGTCAGCGCGTTTTCACCCGGGGTAATTGCGGGGGGCGGGAAGGATAAAAAAAAAAAAAAAAAAAAAAAAAAAAAAAAAGGAAAAAATAAAAATTAAAAAAAAGCGCACTCAGTTGGCTCAGTCTCCGCGGATTTATTTCCTCCGCTTTTTACTCCCCCTGGGAACAAACCCTCCTTGGGAAGCCGCATCTGCCCCTCGCATCCTTCGCCAGCTTTCAGCAAGCCCCTTATTCAGCGCTTTATGCCCAAATGTGCCGGTTTCCCCCTTTTTTTCCATCCTTTCTTTGCGGATGTTCCCGCCTGGGCTGTATTTGCTGTGGTGGGGAAAGGAGGCGGCTGGAGGGAGGGAGGGATAGGAGAAGCACAAGGCTACAAAGAGGTGCACAAAGAGCCTCTCCTCAAGGCAAAACAACAACAAAAAAAGATATTTATTTTAAAGAAATGTCATCTGCAGTCGGTACATATCATCTGGACACCACAATATTATATACATATACAAGACATTAAAAAAAAAAAAGATGCTTTTACATATCCAAAGAACACTGTCGATAATTACCCAGTTTAGAGAGGGAAAGAAACAAACTCCAAATACAATATTGTGCATTTTCCATCTTGTCAGCTGAGAAAAGACATTCCAGTTTTATGGCAGAGATATGGAAACCCTCAAGAGAACATACCCGAAATAGTCTCGTACAGCAACTCACTTCCATCTAGGACCTACAATCAATGGTTGGAATAATCAAGCGATACTGAGCAATGGTTTGCTTCCCACAATAGCAGCCTTATTTCTTATTTTCGGTCCCTAGCGCCGAGAAAATAAGCAGCTGATGCAACTTTGCCATAGGTTCTCCATACATTTACACATCGGTGGGTGAAATGGCCCGAGATATGAAAGACTGGCGAGGGGGTCGGACTATACATCGTTACAGGGCGACATTCAGAGTTTAATGTAACTACACTCTTAGCTTATTATTATTTTCTTTAAAAAATATACACAGTTTAACCTTATCGATGGATTTCTCAGAGCAAAACTGGGGTTTTCACAGTCAGAGCGGGGCAAAGGGGTAAATCAAAGATGCGCTTGGTGGTTTTTTTTTTGAGGGGGGGGAATATGCACATGTGCATTTCTGAATGTAGATTTTTTGTGTGTGTGTGGTTGGTTGTTGGTTGGTTTGGTTTTTTTTTAAATAATGAATTGGAATCAGCAGAGTCCCGATGATGTTATCATACAAACTACCAGATAAATATTTACGTTTCTTGCTTCCTTTTCCTTGCCCCTTCTCCTCCAAAGTCATCCTCTGTCAGGTGGCGTGGAGATGCGCTGTCTTGGATTTGCTCACCACCTTCTTCTCCTTGACCCTCCGGTTCTGGAACCAGATAGTCACTTGCCGCTCAGACAGGTTGGTGGTCGCCGAAATCCTCCTCCTCTTCTCTTTGGTGATGAATTTGCTGGCCGCGTACTCCTTTTCCAACTCCTTCAGCTGGATTTTGGTGTAAGGGACCCTTTTTTTTCCGTCCCCTCCGATAGCTGCTGACTTCGGGTTGTAAGGGGACCACGTCTGGATTAAAACAAAACAAAACACACAAAAAAACATAAGGAAGAGGGGAAGAAGAGGAGTGCTGCATCCTGGGGTGTGGGATGGGGATTTCTGCCCATCGGGGAGAGAAAGAAATGGGGTGAAAAGGAGGATAAAGAGTGGAGGAATGCGAGCAAAGAGAAAAGGAGGGGAGAAAGAGAGGGAAAAAGAGATAAGGCAGGCAGAAGATGCATCCGGCGAGGGGAATAATGTCATAATAATAGGAATAATGCCATAATATTAATAATTCACGTGGTGAAAGCCTGTTTTTCTTGGCGACACTATCTGCGCTGACAAACGAGGAACACCAAGTCAACCCGCCGACTAATGAGCGCGGATAACCAAAGGCACCTTCCCAATGGTGAGATTTTAGACAACATCTATACCTTCTCCCCCGTGTTCTTCCTCCTCTTTCTTACCTTACCCCCGTCCCTTTTCCCCCCCAGCAGCAAACATTTCCGGGGATCCCCAAGATGCGCACTCCCCAACATCGAGCCTGGTGCAGAGACAAGTGCATCCTCCGCATCCCAGCCCCTCCCGCCGGCTCGGTGTGGCTCAAGAAGCCCCTCGGGGGGGCAAACCTCTCAAGAATAACCCCAGCCCCCCCCCCTCCAGTGGCTTTCGCAGGGACGGTGAGGAAGGGGAGATACTCTGTGCTTTGCCAAGGGGTTATGGAGAATGAGCTCAGCAGGAATGCGGGGAGCATCTTCACCTCTGCTCTGCCGGTACCGGGGGGGGGGGGGGGGGGAAAGCTCCCCCCAAGCTTTTGCGCAGCCCCAGCCCCCTGACAGCGTTGGGGGGTGACCTGGGCTCGGAATCTCCTCGCCGCAAAGGTGTGACCCAGCTGGCTGGAGCAGGAAGATGGAGGCGAGCTCTCCTCGGCAGGCAGCACAGCCCCAGTTATGGCTGAGAGGAGTTAACTGGGGAGCCCCTGGGGGAGCTCTGGGGGCGATCAGCTCTTTGGAGGCGAAATTAGGGGTGCTGAAGGTGCCGCAAAAGCCAGTGGTGGTGGGCAGGAATCTCCCTCGGGGAGGTTCACCAGAACCCCAGGCGATGGGGAGAGAAAGCGGTGGGGGAGGCAGCTCCCTCAAATGCAGCCTGAATGCAATGACCCTCCCCAAAAAAAACCACACACCCACCACGCAGCCAACAATGCATCGTCAAATTCCCCCCCTTCTCCCCAAAAATCTCCCGGGAAGGCCCGTTCCTCCGTCCCTCTTTCTCCCAAAGAAGGAAAATAAATAAACCGATGTGTGTGCCCCCCCATTGCCCTCCCCCTAAGAACTATCGCGACTCGTCCCTTCTCTCCATCTAAGATGCTGCAGGGTGTGCTCCCCTTTATTGTGGTTACACCATCACCCTCCGGCGCGTCCTTTCCCATCGAACGCTGGGACTGGGGGGCTGGAAGGAGTCTGGGGAGGGGTGCCGGGGGGCAGCACTTACCGTCACCTTCCTCCCCCCCGCTGCCGTCGGGGCGCGGAGCCGGCCGGGCCCGGTGGGACCGGGAGGGGAAGGGAGCGAGTGATTTGCTGGGTTAAAAGATGCTCCAAGGAAGGGTTTTGCCTTCCCGGCTGACTGCGGGCTGTCAGGAGGGCAGGAGGCCTGCCCGACCTGGCGGAGAAGCCCCCCCGCCCCCCCTCCCCCCCGCCTCCCTCCTTCCCCTCCAAACAGATTCATTTGTCACTTGACACCTATTCCTATAATTGTGTGTAATTGTGATATGATTTACTGTCCCAGCCCCCGACACTTCTCATTCGACCGAACCACTAAAGAAGGTTTAGTCGTGGGGTTTTTAAAAAATATCTCCCCCCCCCCCCCCCCCCCCCCCCCCGCTTTTTAAGCTTTCTGCATTATAGAAGCGGCAAGCGGAGGGGACGTGAAGAGAAAGGCACCGGGAGACGCTCTTTAGGTGAGGCAACAAGAGGGAGGAGAGAAGAAAGGGAAGAATTAAACGGCAAAGTTACTTTCCAAGCAAGCTCACGGCGTGTATTTTGATTCAGAAACGATTGCTTCACCTTCTTTCCCATACATGTTCATACACATTGCCTTGCACAGGAGGCATTCCAGAGCCATTTCTTTCCCTTTAATTACATATACAGGCATACACGTATCTCTCCGTATATGTGTATGTATATGCACACTCATCCGCACACACGCACATCCCCACCTTCGGTGGGAGCTGGCGGTCGGGAAGCAGACGAGCACGCCGGTTCCCGGGGCAGCCTACCTGGGAAAGGTGACTTCCAGAGGTGTGCAGACTGCGATTGCTCTTTGGAGCAGTACACTTGCCCATCCCAGCCATTAGAAAGAGCCCAATGTTGGTAACCTTCCATGGGAAGCAAAGCGTCGTGTCTGGGTTCCGGGTGACCGCCGAGTCCCGGCACCACCGACACGTCCAAATAGCCAGGGACCGCCTGGTAGGAGCTGGGAAAACCGGGATAAAAGGCGAATTCTTTGGCCCTCGACGGCAGCTCCTCGCCGGGCAGGGGGCCGCCGGCCTCGGGGTATTTCTCCCCCGGATGGTAAGCGCAGGGTTTCTGCTGCAAGTTGACTCCGTGGGAGTGGGACAACCTGCAGCCGTAGTAGCCCCCACCGAAGGGGTAACCGTAGCCCAGCGCCGCGCTGGAAGCCGTCCCCGACGGGCACTGCCGGGGGGGCTCGGCGGCCGCCAGCTCCGCGTACGCGGCTCCCTGCGGCGGCGGCGGCGGCGGGGCGGTGGGCACGGCGAGTCCCGCGTGGGGCATCATCTCCCGGCAATGCCCCAGCCCCTCCATGCGGTTCTTCTCCCGCGGGGCGTCCTCACAGCGGCAAGCGAGGCCGTCGGGCCAGCGCGGGGGGAGGCCGAGCGGTGCCGTCATGTCATGCCGCGCTGCTCCCGCTGCCGCTGCCGCCGCCTCCTCCTCCTCCTCCGCCTCCTCCTCCTCCGCCGCCGCCGCCGCCGCCGCCTCCTCCTCTTCCTCCTCCTCGGCCGCCGCCGCCGTCGGGGGAAGCTCCGCGCCGCGCCCCGCCGCCCCGCGACCCCCCCCAACATATCGGCGCCGCGCGCGCATGCGCCGCCGTCGCGCGGCCGCCGCTCCATTAAGAAATCCGCGGCAGCCACGCCCCCCCCGCCCCCCCCGCCCCGACGTGGCCCTGACCACGTGACTCCGTCGCCACTATCATTGGTCGGCTGCTCCCCCCCCATCAAAGGCGGCGCCCCCCCCCAACCCGCGCCCGCCCCGTCGGTTGGGGGTGGGGGGACACAGGCGGCACAAAGAGTCGCGCGTGGGGACTGGCTCCCTGCCCACGCGTGGTGGGTGCCGTGGGAACCCCCTGCCCGTGTCTCCACGCGCACCCCGAAACACCGCGGGGGGGGACACACACGGGGCACCTTTCCCTGGAAGGATCCCCCGCCCCCTCCGTGTTTCGGCGCAGGGAAGGGTGCTCTGAGCGACATTGGGGGGGGACACGACAAGGACAACCACCCACCCGTGACGGTTCGAGGGGGCACTACGGACAAACCCCCTGCGATGCTTCGAAGGGGCGGCCAAAAAGCGCGCGCCCTCCCTTGTGGGTTTTTTTGCGGGTGGAACCTGTTGACTGTTTTTTCCTTTGCAAGGTGCTTCCTCCCCCCCAGTTTTAAAAAAGCGCAAAATCTCTGCCCAAACGCTCCCCCCCTCTAATTTGCCTGCCAGACCCCGAAATAATTTGATTTTCCCCCATTCAATGGGTGTGTGTGTGATTATAGATGTTTGATAGTTCAGTGATTAATATTTCAGCGGCAATGTGGGGTCGAGATGAAGCGGCAGGGGGGCACAGGGGGGTCTGTTGGTCCAGGCTGATTTGTGGGGGGTTGTAAAAATGTGAATTACTTCGTGGAGCGGGTTTGGGCTGCCACGGAACTGGGGGGGACAACAGAAAAATGGCAGGTTGCTGGCTGGGGGGGATGCGGGTGGGGAGGGGAGGGAACGGGGGGGCTCGCAGCCCTCGGGGAGCCCCCGGGAGCAAGTTATTAGGGGAGGAAGGAAGCTCAGGGAAGTTTCAGCACCCCCAAAAATAGAAATAGAGGAAAAAATGGAAAAAAATGTATTTTGAGGGGAATTTAGTGCCTCAGCCTGTGAGAAGGGAGGTGAGCTCCACCTGCGCTGCATGACTCCCCCTCCCCCCCGATTTTCCTGGGGCGTGCCATGGGGAGTGGAGTCCTCCGAGGGGACCTTCGGATGGTCCCTGCCTGTCCCTGTTGCCCCTCCTTCGTGGGGTCGTACCCACGCGGGACACCCCCCGACGCTGCATGTGTCTCCTTCAATCCTGAACACCCTCTCCGATGCTGCTGGTTTTGGGGGGTAACCCCCCTCCCCCCGGGGCGCTTCGCCTCCCAGCTCATCCTCTTGCAATTCTTCCCAATAGCAAAAAAACCCCAAACAAACAAACCTGGAAAAAAGCAAAAAACCCAGACCCCCCCCCCCCAAAATCCTGGAGGCGGGGAGAGGCCACTCTGCGAAGGCAGCCGAGCTCCCCATTGACCTGCCCGCTCCGGGCCGTCGAGGAGGGATTTTCGGAGTCCTCAAGAGCCGTCGAAGTCCAAGTTCAAGGCGAAGGAGCCCGAGGGGGTCCCCGTGGGCGTCGGGGATAGATTTGAGGGGACGCGGCCTCGGGGGCACCTTCCAAGGGCTGCGACCTGGGTTTAAAAGTGGAATTGGAGAAGGCTGCGGTGGGCAGGGGTGGGAGAAAATAAAGGTAATAAAAAAAGAATGAAATGGAATAAAATGGAATGGAATTGAATTAAATAGAAGAATAAAATGAAAAATAATTAAATGAAATAAATAAATATATAAAAAAATAATAAAAGCCGTGCCCGCATCCTTTGAATTCCAGGTGCTGTGAGTCCGTTCAGAAATCAGCCATGAGAAACATCCCTCCCCATCCCAAGAGCCACATGGCTCGCAGGGGCGATGGAAGAAGCCGAGCACGAAATGATACGTAAATTAAAGCCGGGTGTCCGCCACGTAGGGGACAAGGGACGGGGGGAGCTGAACAAAAAAACCCTCTTCCCTCCCCCAGCAGCCCTTCTTTTTTCTCCCCCCCCCCTTTAATTTTTATGAAGTAGTTAACATTTGGTAGCATATGTCCTATCTGCGCGGCGTGGGAAGGGGATTAAATGTTAAAAATCTAAAGATTTATGGTGAGGGTAGCAGAGGCGGAGCGGGGATGCGCGGCGCGGCGCGGGCAGGGCTCGGTGTGGAGGCGCTCGGCGGTGAAGGTAGGAGCCCCGAGGAAGGCAGCAGCGTGGTAAATGAAAAATCACGGCAAATTGCGCCGGCAAGTTTGGGGAAGGGCATTTCCACTTCGTATCCCGGGGAAACAGAGGTTTAATGAAACGCTGAATTTTGTAATTAGGTGAGTTAGTGCGTGTTGCACGCCGAAAATTAGGGGAGGGGGTGAAATCACTGGGAAAAGGTGAAAACAAGAGCAAAAAACCCCACACCCCACACCCCCCAAAAAAACCCAAAAAACAAACAAACACGAGAAAAAACAAGAGAAAAAGGCGAAAAAACCCAGAAGATACATTTTTTTTTCCTGGAGGTAACAGGGGAGGAAAATCCCATGTAAACCAGTGGTTTCCTGGGGAAGGGTCCGTGGCTGGGAAGGGAGGAGGAGGGTCGATGTGCAAAAGAACCCTCAGCTTTGAAATTGAGGATTTAATTTCAAATTAAATGCTTTTTTTTTTTTTTTAATATAATTTCTTTTAATTTCTTAGCTTCTGAGGGCGGCTCTCCCCGCGATGGTGAGTGTGTTCATGAACCCAAACCAGCTCAGGGATGTTTACACTTAACAAAATGTGGAACCTCTTAGGAGAGTGGCACCCATAAATAAAAAATAAGGAGAAGGGAAAGAGCAATTAGAAATAAGAGCAGATGTGAGACCCGTTCGTTAGGTTGGTGTGTTGGTTTGGCTCTTTTTTTAACAGCATTTTTTCCCTCCAAGCTCTTTTTAAAGTCTAATATTCCTCTGCTTGTGCATTTATAGAAAAAGGCTGAAAGAGTCCGCACTGCTCACACACTATCCCCACAGCATCACATTTTCAGGATTTTTTTTTTTTTTAATTTAGGGAAGTAAGAGGGGAAATTTGACCAATACCAAAAAAATATTGACTTATAAACTTCTCTTGCTCATCCTCGTGCTAGCTCTAGGCTTGCACATTGCTCCGGAAAAAAATGTTATATGGATATTTCTGCAGGGAGCGGTTCTTTCGCCGTCTACCAGCGGGCTGCGAGAAGAAAGAAGCTGAATTTTCTTCTTCTGAAGACAAGTATGGGTTTGCATCGTTTCCTTTCCCTTTTGCTGCCGTCTTGAAGACAGAATCTGGGAGAAATTCAGTGTATTTATTTCTGTATTTTTATTCCTGCTGGAAAGGAAGAGAGAAACAGATTCATCTCCGAGTCCAGGGTGGGGAAAAAATAATATATATATATCTATGTCTTTGCGGTGTCCAGCTCTGTTCTGCTTTGCAAAACTGCAAGTTGTTTTTCATTACCTTATCTCCAACACTTTAACTGCTGGTTTTTAAGGCACTTCTCTACCCTTTCTCCTTAAAATTAGCCATTTTCTTTATTGCCGCTCTCCCCTTTAAAAAAAAAAAACAACAACACAGAAATGTAAGGCTGAACACAGTTTTGCAGGTGAACACGTGTTTGCAGACGGAGATCTTGAGGTTGTCAAAATATTGCGTTTGTTAAAAGGCTAATTTGACTTGTAGATGTTCCAGGCAAACTCAAAAAGAGGGATTTCTGCCCCAAACGTCGTGTGAAGGTAACTGTTGCCCTGAAAATACTCAAGTGTCTGTGGCCAAACACCTAGGGAGCACGGTCGTGCACATCTAACGTAGCTCAAAGTCCAGCGCTGCTTCTCAAGGCCAGGGAAATCTCACCCGAAATAAAATTTATCAGCTGCGGAATTTTATGATAAAATTCCTCTTTCTTATCCACATATCCTGGAGGGGGAAAAAAAAAAAGGCTGGTTGAGAATAAAGAAAAAAGGCAAATCCTTTATTTAAGGGATAGATTAAAATAATTCACCACAAAACTGCAGCATATGGATATTTTTCTTATCCTTTTTCAATTTTCCTTTTCCCCCCTTTGTTTCCCCCTTTTGCCCTCCTTATTGCTGTCTGAAAGATTGAGAAATTCCCCCTCGATACTCTGTTTTCTGGAGGAAAAACTGTATTATTTATTGTTCTTCCCACCTCCAGGCATCTCACATACAAAGGAAAATGGCCAAGGTATGAGTTTTATTGAAGGAAAATCGGCTCCAGCCGCTGTAAGTGCCTCTAAAACACGATGCACCCGCACAGAAAAATCCCTACCTAGAACTGGAAATAAAAGTTGCTTTTCCATTATACTTTTTTCTTTTTTTCTTTTTTCTTTTTTTTTTTTTTTTGAGGGGGGCTCCCGAGAAAATAAAGGAGGGGAAATTTAGCTTTTGAGCCCTCAGGGAAATTAGAGCCCGTGGTCTGAGAAAATCTGAGATCAGCACACAATTTTCCCACTGGAGTACCAATTTAGTGAAGAAACTATTCCACTAAATCTCATATTCTTGCAGAGGAATCCAAGGAAAGCTTTCCCAGGCTTTGTTCAAAATGTGCTTTGGATAAATAAAAGCCAAAGTCGACTTATTTTCCCAAACTTTGCGTGTCTTCTTTTTCGGTTTTGTTTTTGGGTTTTGGGTTTTTTTCGAGAGAAAAATAAATCCTAACATCCCTGTTTCAGCTCATTGCTGAATTAATACAACCAGGGAGGCTGGAGGCTGTGGCCAAGCCTTAGCAGCATTCTTACAAAAGCAGTGCCCGGAATAGCGCAGGAAAAGAAGATTAAATACAGTCTTCTGTGACTTGACGCATTGCACCCAAAAAGGGACAAAAAAACACCCCAAAAAAGGACCCAAAAAGAAAAAGAATAATAATAAAAAAAAGGGTTTTGCATCAGACTCCGATTTGTCCCAGCCGCTGGGTTTATCACCAGTTCTCCCCCTTCCCTCTTGCGTTGCAGATGTTTATACAGGGAATTAAAAAAAAATAAAAATCAGATACCCCACCCCCCACCCCCTCTAATCTTTAATTTAAATGCTTTTAAAGGGAGATAGAGCGAGGAGGAAAGATGCATCAAGGACGGAAAAACACTATCAGGTTTCTCCCCCCCCCTCGCCCCCCTCCCCGGGCTGGATCAGACCGTTTCGGGTGGTGTCAGACGGGGAACTAAGCCTGACCAGAGACGATCCGGCTTTTCTCCTTCCTAACCTGTCAGATCCCTGCAACCTGTTTGGAGTGGATCCACCCTCAGGCTTCCCCCCCTCCCCGTCCCCAGCCTTTTATTTGGTTTTGGGTTTTTAGCTGCCATCAACAAGGCGCTGCCAGCCCCCCTACCCGCCCCCCCCCCCCAACAGCCCCCCAGCAGCCCCCCAGCTTGGGGAGGGTGGGTTGCTAAATCTTGAGAGTGTTCTTTGAGTGTTTTGCTTCGGCTTCCCCTGCATTTTGCTATTCAGAAGGGGGGATTATTATATTATTATATATATATTTATATATATATATAAATCCCTCCCCCTCTCCCCCAGGCAGGGCCAGAGGTGGGTCTGCAAAGCCAAACCTCGCTGTCTCCAACCCCGTGGCTTTATTACCGTGTTTTATCCCTTTTCCCCCTCAAAACCCGTGCTAAAGTTGGGAAGGAACAGAAGAAAGGGATAAATATCTCTCGGTCCCACTCGTCTGACCCGTCACCCCAGGGGTGACAACGAGGGGATGTGGCAGCTTCTCGGGGGGCTCCCAAAATCCCGCAGCCCCTTCTCTCCCTCCCATCCCTCCTCCCCATACCGCCACCTCTTCGCACGCCGACACCACATTTTGAGGCAAATAAGGGCTTTTTTTCTTCCTTTCTTTTTTTCTTTTATAGCCACTGCGGAATGTCCCAGCTCTTGGCAATTCCCCACCGTTAATTATTGTTATTATTTCCACACCGGCCCGGTGCAATAGGTACTTCTTGACTCAGCGATTCAAAGACAGACAAATAAAATATCTGTCTCAATTTAGGGCCCCTGTCTGGTCGGAAGTCCAAGTTCAATTCCAAGTTAAAACAGGAGGTCGCCTGAAGCACTGACAAAAGAAAAGGGGGCCATTTGGTCTGGCTGGTGTCAACAAAGTGGTATCTGGAGAGTGTAATTATCGCTTCTCATCATTTTCGCCTTCATATTCTCGGGGAGAGAAAGAGGGAGAGGAGCCTGGGATGCTCAGGTGCTTTATAGCCCTTTGCGCTTGGATGAGGCTTTATTCCCTACCCTCCCCCCCCGAAAAAAATGTTTGGGTTTTTTTATTTGTAAATGGTCTAAAATACAGAGGCTTTTTTTTTTTTTTTTTTCCTTTGACTGTGGGATTGCAACGATCCGGGGTTATTTTCTCCCCCATCTTCTGGTACCGAATTAACTCAAGATGCGTTTGGAAGGACGGAGAATAACACCAGGCCAATGTAAGAAACCTTCTTTCTTTTGCCAAATACTATTCAGAATCAGTTACGTGAGATCTGTGTGTTCAAGGCTGTTTCTCCCCTTCTCCCACCCAAACCATTTACTTCTTGGTCCACTTGATGTCCAAGTATTTCATTCCTCGGAGCCACTTGGAGGGATTGAGAGGGAAGAGTGGGAGCTCTCTGCCAAGTTTATTCACGTTTTCAAAAGCAAAACACTGAAGAGTTTCATGTCCAGAGGTAGAAGCTGAAGTTAAATGAACTGCGTTTGCCAAACTGGGGTTTCTTGTGTATTAAACAGAGAAATATAAATGATGAATGGGCAGGAACGATGCCCACGCGTTCACACTGAGGGTAACAGAGCGATGCAATCCCCATTTCCAAGCACCATCATGACGGGAGAAGTGTAGCTCTCTATGGAAAACCTGGGATTTATTAGGCATTAGCTACGGAAAATGTGTATGCAATAAGCAAAGAAGCAAGAACACGGAAAGAAAGGAGAAAGAAAAAAGCCCAATGTTTCTCTTCGAAAAAACATTTTTGGTAAATGGAGAGATCCTAGCCCGTTCCAAAAGTTTTTTGCTGGGCTGAATTTTAAAGGAGAATAAATGGGTAGGGAAATAAAACCATATGTGACTGCACCTTGACAGAGAGAGACTGAAATCGCTGTGTTTTCCCCCAAAACTTGTGCGGGTTGTGTGTGGAACGGGCCATTTTGCTTTTTGCAGGATCTTTGTCCGCCTGGATGAGAATAACCTGGATTTTCACCCAGGAGTGGGACTGTGCCTCCACCTCAGGTATGGCTATTTATCCTCCGTGGCAATTAGTAACACTAACTTCACTTTAATACTCAGAGTCTATTCTAAATGCCAAGAACCTGATGAAATTCTTCTTTCACGGGTTTAAACCCCAGATACAGATTTTGGGGTTAAAGATGGGCTAAAAAAGCTCTGGCAGGAGGCAGGCAGGGCTGCCGCCTTCCCACCTCTCACCCTAAGCTGCTCAGGACGCGTCCAAAGCATCAGCAAAACTTTGGCACCAGCAAGATGTGTTTTAATTCTGCACTCGGTTAAAAAAGGGGTGAAAAAAGGATTTTGCTCCATTATTGGCAAAAAAAGTGGTTTTCCTCTCTGTCCTCCAAGGCTTTCTCAGGCTCCGGGCATGGCACGAGTGAGCCGCACAGCTCCTACGTGCTTTCTCCCTCCTCAAACACGTGGAAAAAAAAAAACCTTCGTGTTTTTTTTCTCTTCCTCCCTGAGGATGTGCCTTTGCAAGCCGAAAAAAAAATAAAAATCGGCTTTTGTGTTGTCACGCTGGAGCTTTTCGGCATTAAACGGCAAGTGCGTAAAGCAAAGTCTTCCTCGGGGACAGCTACAAATGAGGAGGGAAGGCAGGGGCGGGGGGGGGGGCTGGTGTCTGTTGATCTGGAAAAGAAGTTAAATCGGAGGAGACTTCTGGGTGCTGCAGAATACGGAGGTTTTATCTTAGAACAAAAAAATAATCTAGAATTTGTGTCTATTTTTCCTACATAGTGTGTTCTGGGTTGAGGATTCCTCCTGCTCTGCGGGATGGGGGGCTGGAGGAGCCAAGGGAGCAAAAATATGTTTTTATTGTGTTTTATATTAATTTTGGGGAGTGTAAGGGGTTTGGCGTTTGGGGGTAAGACCCGTTTACCAGATTCAGACGAATTTCGGCAAAAGGGAGGGTGGTGGTAGGCTATGCTGGTCGGAATCTTCAGCCCTCCCCAGGCACCCCCGTTCCCGCTGCTTTGGGGCTGCCAGACCCGAGTGGGGCCTCGGTGACCCACGCAGGGATAGGGACCCACGCAGGGACAGGGACTCACGCAGACACGCGGGGACTGGCTCAGGTGCGGGTCCCGCCGGCCTCCGAGGCGGGGGTGGGGATGCTGTCCCGCACCCCTTCGGGGCAGAGGGCTCCTGGGGGCCCTTTCGCCGCACCCCCTTTTCCCCCTCCGCAAAGCTGCAGCGTACTTTGGAGACAGGGAGAAGGAGAGGAGAAGCCCAGCCACGCGCATGGGTTGTTTCTCTCCAATTTAGCTGGAAGTCCGTATAAAAATAAAAATTAATTTATTTAGAGAGCTTGACTGCAATGTTTTGCATAGGTAAAACTGGGAGCCGAGCAGAATCTGTGCGACACATCCCTCCCTCCTTCCCTCCATCCCTCCTTCCACCCATCCATCCATATATCTATCTATCCATGCTTCCACCTAGCTATGCAATTACTATATATCTTATACCCATTATATACCATATATATACCTAAGACACTCCCTTACAGTTTTTTTCTCCACTACATCTTCCCTCCTGTGGTTATATATGTGTCCCGAAAATAAAATAAAGCTCCCAGCGCTGCCTGGGAAGGGTTCTGAAGCCCTCGGAGATACCTCATCTTTTATTTACTATTTAATTAATTCAACGTTACTCCTTTTGCTAAAAAAACAACCAACCAAAAAAACCCCGAAGACAAACAAAAAAATCCCCCCAAGAGCCACTTATCAGATCTTTCTGCAAAATAATTGCGGACATCCCGGGTCCTGCTTTGTATTTCGTCTTCCCACAGCTCGCTGTGAAAGTTCGGTGGCAGGTTGTGTCTTTCCAATCAGGAATATATAATTATGTCTTTTAAATAATGCCTGGTGAGTCGCACGGGGACATTTGGGCTCCTCAGACTCTTTGGGACGACATTTATCTCTTGCCTCCCCTGCAGACCGAGTGGAGAGCCAAAGCATTCACAACCCGATAGCAAGGATTTAATTCTGGAGCTAATTGCTCCAAAATATTCACCAGGTGAGAAACCGGGGGAAGAGAAATGGGGAATTTAACTGGTATTTCGGCACGATTGCAGGAAACAGGAGGTGGGAACTTCAGGCAGATCTTGGGAGCGTGTTGGCAATGGGAAAGTTGTTGGGTGGCTTCTGCAGTGGTTACCCAACGTTACATTAACCTTACGTAATATATCATTATATGTAAATGCGTCTTGTGAGCTGGAGACCTCCTAAAGCTATTCACGGAGGGAAAAAAAACCCCACCCGTAAACTTTCTGTTGGGGACCAGTTTTCTCCTCTCCATTGATCCTCGCACGACTTCTGGTCACTGCACCTGAAGATCTGAGGGTAAAATGATGGATCTTTGGAAAAATCCCGGATATAAACCACGTTTTAGCTATGCAGATCAATAGATTCACTATCTAAAAAATTATAGAGAACCTGTTCTTGAGTATTCAAATTAAAAATGCGCATAAGTTTTGTGGAAGAAAGCAATTTTCCCGGGGTGTCCTCCCCGCTATTGCTCTGGTGCCTTCCTTAAGTTGTTCCTCTCGCTCCTTGGAAAAAATAGGGAAAAAGAACGGGGGAAAAGATATTTTTTTTTTTTTTTAACATAACGAACAAGAAACATTTCTCTTGGTATTTTGCAGACTGTTTTCAAAGCCAGTGCCTTTCCCGACTTGCAGGCAAAGCCGGGGCGTGGGGGGCGAAGTCCCAGTCGGGTCCTTCTGCATATCGTGGGTTTTTTTGTTTGTTTTTTTTTTTGTTTGTTTTGTTTGTTTGTTTTCCCCACGAAATTGGACGTTTTTCCAGCTACTCGTGGGTATCGAGATTTATTCCTCACCGAGCTGCTCTTGCAGCAGCCCTGTTCGCGTTGCTGGCTGCCAGGTCCACACACACCCCAGTTACCGGCCTGTGTCAGTCTTCTGGGCTCCAAACATTTACTGTAAAATTACCTTTTTCACCCCCCCTCCAAATCCCACCGAAATATTTCTGCGTTATTTTTCCAGCCGTGCTCTGAGGTTATTGCAGCGTCCTGGCTTTGCTCCTTCTTGCAAAGAGGTTTTTGCTCATGCAGCGCTGCAGAGGCTCCAGGGATGTGCCAAGCACCTGGGAAAAGCGCTGGGATTTGGGGGGTGATTTGAGGTTTTCCATGAAAAAAATCGGAGTTCTTGAGAGCTGCGCTATTTGAATGCAAACTGGATCGTTACTACTACTACTACTAATACCAAGATAAGAATAAACGCCCTGTTTTATGCCGTGAGTGCAGATTTAGGAGGCTAAATACACGAATTCATTTTTCGCCCGAATTATTTTTTAGAGCTGGACTGGATTAAGGTAAGAAAACTGTGGGGTAGAAGTGTTTTATTTTGATAAATCCGCAATTTGCATTGACAGGAACTTCCCACGGGCCGGAACGGTCCCAAATCAAACAGTGATATAAAAAGGGGCTTTTTTTCTGTCTTGCTTTGCTAGCCCACGGCCACCTCACGGTGGCCACCAGCCCCGGTGCTTTGTAGCCATCCTTCATCACATGGCAAAGCGGATGGAGAGAGGAGGGGAATTACGGGCACTAAGGAGTTAAAATCTGCAAATCTGCCGTCTCTGCCGGCAAAATAAACTAAAAATAAAGAGTATGGACTGAGCCCGAGGTGGGGGGCTGAAGTTTATCCCCCAGAGCTCCGGGGAGAGTGGAGGATGCTCTGAGCTCAAGTCCGGGATGCTTCTGCCTCCTCAATCCCTGAGATGGCCAGAGACCTCAGACACTGGCTCAGAGGAGGTTATTAACCCCCCAAATACCCCTTGATATGCAAACACCCCCCTAGGAAGACCCGAACCCTGCATCTCCCATCGTGAACAAGCCCCGAAGTCACCCGGATTGCTCTTCATTCCGTGGCAGGATTAATTTTCATGAAGGGGAAGTTGAGCAATTTAAAGATGATTTGTTCCTCTTTTCCTGCTCCTACCTACACAGCCAGAGATTTAAGGATAAAAGGATCTATGCCTACACAGATGCATATATCTATATTTATGGCTATGCCTGTGGTTATGTATATATACATGCATATTAGCATGCAGATATGGATAAACACTTGGGGGAATTTAATTAAGAGTTTAATTGGCTGCTCTGCATTAGCTAGAGCAGTGCTGGAACTTTGGGGGATACTTGCCTTGGCTTTTTAGGCGAATTTGGGAATTCTGATGCAGTTTTTGGGACAGGCAGAGGCCACTGAAGGTGAAAAAATGCAATTATCTCCTTGCAAATTCTGTGGTGCATTGCGGCCTCTTTGGAGAAGAAAGGAAAGAAAGGGAGAAAGGGGAGACAGAGGGAGCAAATGTGAGAATAAAATAAAGTGAAATAAAATAAATAAAGGAAAAGGAAAAAATGAAAGAAACTGTGATTTTAATATTTTTTTAAAGGCAATCTGAGATCAAGCAAAGCCAAGAGAAACAAGAGGAAAAATTTTACTGGCAAAACTCCAATGTCAGATAATTGCAACTGTTCTTCTCTTCCCAGTGGTGGCTGCTTTTGGCATTCCTTGTTCTTCACTTCCTAACGACACATTTTACCATTTGCCTATGTTGACCCAAACATTGTCCAGGGATCTGGAAAGCAAATCAGCAAGTTCTGGGGCTGTGGAGGGATCCTTATGGAGCCAAGTGGAAGGTTCCATCCCTGGGTGCCAGTGGCATGCTAAATGCATCCCATGTGCTGAGCCCCAGAGTTGCGAACCTGAGCCCCCACCATGGGCACCTTGTGCCTCCATGAAATGTGTCCTGCTCCTGGGAACCTCTTCCAGCTCCCACTTTTTGGTCTTCGCCTGGACGGGGATGTGTATGAACTGCAGCTCCAAGGTCTCTTGCTGCTGCAACCCCTCCTGCCCTGTCCCCTCCATCTGGGTTTCTCCCACCCTCAGGGGTGGGCTGTAGGCTTCAGAGCTAACAGTCCCCTGAGAGACCTCTTCTCTCTTCTCTTCCTGCCCCAACCCCAAATCTGGGATTTGGGACAGTTCTCTTTGTCCATTTTAGGCCCAAGTTTCCTCAAGTCTCAGCACCCCACCCAGTCCCACTGTGACAATGAAGCTGTCCCCACTGTCCCCCATGGGGGACAACAGGGTCCCCAGACAGTGGAGAGGTGCCAGCAGCCACTGTGGGTCAGAGCAACAGAGGTCCCCTCCTGCCCCCCAGGAGAACAATGGGGACATCTCCACCCTCCCAAACACAATAGGAGCAGCTGGTGGCCAGGGCCTGGCCACATCTGGCTTCTTCTGTGCCAGGCGCATGCACCCTTCATCCTCTCCTTGGCTTTGCGGTATTTGGGGTACAGGTCCATCACAGTTGGTGCAGGACTGCTGGGATGCAGGGACCTTCCCAAACCCTATTTTTTATTGTCCCCTTGGCCACCTCCTCTCGGAAGCCTTGAGTGGTGTCTTCTGCCTGTGTCATCTGGGTTGGTCTGTTTTCTCTGGGACACCAGAATGGAGAGATTGTCCCCAAAAAGCTGCTCCAGCCCATCCAGCTGCCTCTGTCTGTACATTTTCCTTGAGAAATGCATATCTCCTCTTCCTTTCTGTCTGCCTTCACCCTGATGAAATCCAGCTGACACCAGGAGAGAAAAGGTGTCACCTCCGGGGACAGCAGACCTTTGTCTCTTGTTCAGGGGGACAGTTTGGGATGGAGCAATGACAAAGACACACATTCCCACTCCCTCCTGGTGCTGGGCCATGACATGGAGCTGCACAGTGGCAACCTCCACTCCCAGCCCAGGCACAGCCTGAACCCAAATCTTAAGTTTTTTCAGCAGTCACCCCATAGGAACCTGTATCTCTGTGTCCATCCTCCCATCCTTCCAAGTCCTACACATGCTTGTACACCTCTGCAGCACATCCACATGCAAACATACCCCCCCCCCCCCCCCCCCCCCATGTAATTATACTCATGCAAACACATGCGTGCATAAACACATGTTGTCCTTATAGATGTGGGTAAGCACCCAGATGTGTCTGCAATGGTCAGGCTGGGGCAAAGGGAAGCTGTGTGTGTTCCAGGAGGCTCTTTTTGCAAAAGTTTGATGCATCTCAGGGCCGGATCCTGCCCTTACTGGGACTCGGCACCACCCATCCCGTTTCCCAGTGGGGGTGGGTCCAGGCAGCCTCTCCTTGCCTTGGGGTTTGAGGGGAGCCATAGGCTGAGAGGTGTCATGGGGGAACCCCGGGAACTGGAGGAGTCACCAGGAGGCTGGGGATGCAAAAAGGACCCTCCCGACTCTAATTAACTGCGATGAACATATTAATTGAGCATTATGGTGTGCTAATAGACTTGGGGTATGGGGAGGGGGCAGTGGGGGAGCCGTACTCTTGAATGCCTGGCATAGATTTTGCACTTTAATAAATGGAAAAGATGCTCTGGGCGATGCTTTTAAACCGACACTGAAACCCAGACACTCTGAAATGCCCAAAGAAACAAAACCAGCAACTGTCAGAGAATAATTACACTGGGCCGGGCATTCCCGGATGACTTGAGCAACCCCCCATTCCGCCTCTCCCCACCAAAAAAGAAAAGAAAAGAAAAGAAAAGAAAAGAAAAGAAAAGAAAAGAAAAGAAAAGAAAAGAAAAGAAAAGAAAAGAAAAGAAAAGAAAAGAAAAGAAAAGAAAAGAAAAGAAAAGAAAAGAAAAGAAAAGAAAAGAAAAGAAAAGAAATTTAAAATAATTACGTGTCTGGGCTTAAACTCGGCACAATCTGCCTCCTACCCGAGCAGAGGTGATGAGTTATGGGGAGGCACCGCTGCGCACCTTCCCTGCTCCATTTTATCCCGGTTTTCTCTTTTGGTTTGGTGGTAGGTTGTTCTTTTTTCCCGAGAATTTTTCCCAGCAAAGGCCTAATCTTCCCCAATTTTCCTGCGGTTTTGGGCTCCCCCTAATCCCTCCCCACCTCATTTCCCCACATCTTTGCTCACAGCATCCCCCAAAGCCGGGAAGCCCGCAGGGATGGCTCCGGTCACCTCCCTATCCCTCAACCCCCTCCCAAGGTTTTTCCTTCCGATTTTTAAACGGAGTTGTTAATTTAGCGGGGTTTTTTTCTTGTTATTTGCTCCCTCCCTTACCTTTTTTTTTTTTTTTAAAATCCAAATTGACATTTTTTTCTGAGTTGCAGGACAAAATGCAGAATATCGTGGGGAACTGATGCTGCGAAAAAATACTCGCCCTGGGACCAACGTTTGACGCCACCTTGGGCTCAGGGAATTGCACGAAAATCGGTGAAAATGGGCAAAAATGGGAATCCAACACCCTCTGATGCCTGACCACGCAGTGTCCTGAGTGTTCTTTCCACCTGGTGCTCTGTGCAGGTCGTTCATGCAGGCTTTATGTTAAATAAATTCATAAATCTGTTACATAGCTTTCTCAAAGATAACACTAAAAAAGTAAACAAGCCCTAAAATATCCAATTTTTTTATCAGGTTTTTCTCTTTTCCATTCCAGAAAGCTGCCTTTTAAACTTACAGTTAAGTTATCTGATGGACAAAGACCGCAAGTACCGAAAGGAAAAAGCATCGAAAATAAGAAACCTTGTTTTAAAAAGAGTTAAAATATGTTCTTGCAAAGGTCCTCGAGGCTTCAAGTTGTGGTTTTCTGCAAGGACACAAAACGCCCCAACTTTTAAATATATTTCCCACCCTCCCAGGGCATATTTATATAAGATCTGCCTTCGAGAAATTTCAGTTTAGGATCCAGCCTTGGAAATACCTCCTCTTGTAGTGAACACATGCCTTCCTACTCAGTCCATTCCCCCACCCCCCCCCCGCCCCCCCCCTCAATTTAAAACCTATTAATCTATTAATTTAGGAAGGCAAAGCACTGACAGAAAAAAATTTCGATCATTATCAGTGGCGAAACCGCAGCGCCAGTCTCTGAACAGGTAATAATTTATCGACGGAAGGGAATCGTTTCTTCGTGTTTTATTTTCTTTTCCCTTTAAGTGCTCAGGTCTTTCCCTTCCCTTCCGCGGGCGGGACGGTGCTGTGAAACCCATGGATGGCCAATTTTCCAGAGAGAGGGAGGAATTATGGATCTACTTGGCGCTTCCTTGGGAGCAATAATAATAATAATAAAAACAAATAATCAAAAGCCAGAGAGGCAGCGCGGCACGGATGGTTCGGTGCCAGTTCGCTCCCGTGGGAATGGGGAAAGCTTTCCATGATGGTTTGTGCGTGTCCTGACTCGGAGCCTTCCCGGTGACCTAAGACTAATGCCAGGAGCGCCTCCAGGCTCAGCCGGGGGCGGGGGGCTCTGCCCCCGGCACCTGCACCGCCGAGCTCCCCCTGCCCGCCAGCATCCGCATCTTTTCCCCCAAAAAAAGTCGCATTTTGGGGGATAGGAAACGCAGTGAGCGCAAAAGCCGTGCATCTCCTCCTTCCCCGACTGCGGAAATAGCGCGCTGGCGCAGCTGCGCGGGCAGGTGCTGCGCGCCGGGCTGCGGATCCTCCGCCCCTCCACCCGCACCCTGCTTGTACGGCCCCAGTTCCCCCTTTTTTTGCCTCGAGCAACGCTGTTCCCGCCGTTCCTTTAAAAAAAAACCACAGAAGAACACAGGGTGGTTTTTTTTTTTTTTTTTTTTTTTTTTTTTTTTTTTAGGAAAAAAGGCACAGTCCCACTTCTTCCATTCTCACACTTTTCCCTTCTCTTTCCTGGCCGACGGGTGTTTTGTGTAACACCAAAACGTGGTTACATCCCTTCCAACCCTGATGCGACTGGCAGGGCTGGTGCCTGCCTGAGCTCAGGCTGGTGGGAATCCAAGTTGAGTTTGTTACCCCTTTGGCACACAGTTGACTCTGTAACTCTCCAGGGGAAATCTTTGGGGGTTGTAGAGGTGATGCCTGGGTGCATCCCCACTTAGATGGGAGGCAGCGCTGGTGGCGATGTCCCTTGGAGATGAGAGTCCCACCCACTGCCCATCTCTTGGTGCTCCAGTTGTGTTTTCAGCCCTTTCTCCTCTCCTGATGTCCCCACCGCACTACTCCAATGCATTTTCCGTGCCAACCTGCAGCAATCCCAGTGAAAAATGAGACTGTATTTCCCTTCCCAGTACCTGAGACTCCAGCTAAGGTTGCAGCCTCCAGCCCGAGACTACCAGCACGTGCCTCAAATGCTGGGTATAAGGGAAGGACCCGGAGAAGGACAATGAACAGGAGTGGGGACCAAATGGCTTCAAGACCATTTGTACAAATATATCCATTATAAGAATGACTTCAAAGGTGTTGGGGAGTTCTGTTCTCTTTGGGAAATCCCCATTTTCCTTCTTGACATGCAGATGTGCTGGAAGCAGGAGGTGGGAAGGATGAATGGGGAGGAGAGACACAGGGAGGGCCCCCTTCCCCACAGTGGGACATGTGGGGCAAGAAATATTGCTGCTTTTGGAAGACCTTGTCCTCTCTGCAGCTTCACAGGTGGCCACCTGTGGAGGCATGTTGTTCCCAGGATGACTGGAAAGAAGGTCACCAAGAGAGTGGAGAAGGTGGGAGGCAGGACCAGAGGGCTGATGTTGCAGCCTCTGTGATGCTGAAGCCCTTGTGAAGGTGCCCACAACCTCCCTGGCTTGCAGGGCTGAGGTGATATCCAACATGGAAACAAACACATGTATCTGTTCCCGATGAGCTGGGCCATGCATGCAGGGGTTTCATTCCCAGATGATATTTTTGGCATCAATGTTCATTGTTATTGAAAATATTGAAATCCAATGCAAAGTTGATGGGCTTTTAAAATCTTGGGTGCTCTTTACTGACCCAGGAGTCTCTCAAGAAAATTATCAATGGACATGAAAAGAAAGGGAAGGTCCACTGAGGGCTGCCTATCCACCCACCCACCCATCCATCCATCCATCCATCCATCCATCCATCCATCCACCCACCCATCCGTCCATCCATCCATCCATCCATCCATCCATCCATCCATCCATCCATCCATCCATCCATCCCAGCGTGCAACGTACAAATGTGGACCTGGAATATTTTCCCAGACTATTGCATAGTATGTTTCCTGGGTATTTTGTCTTTCTTGTCTGTGAACTGAGGAGCCAGGCACTGCACAAGCAGAGCTGAGCCTTCCTCCTGCTCTCTGTGAGGAGAAAGAGGTCTGAAGGCATCTGAACCCAGCCAGGACCTCCTGGACATGCAAGTGGGACTGATCCTCTTGGTTTCTCTTTGCCTCCAAGGCACCATGCAAGGATTTCATTTGCTTTCCAGTGCGGTTTCTTTGTTGGTTTTCCTTTACATCGTCCGGCAGCCTTTATGGACTTTTAACTATTTTTATGAGAGGCCTTTTCCTCTCATTTTAGTTATGTATTTTGCTTTTCCTCTAGCTAGAGGGGGTGGTTCAATAAATAATGGTAATGAGGCTCCTGTAATTGCTTTTGGATGTGCCTGCAGATGAAATCTTGGATAAATTATTTCTTGGTGGGAAGATTTCACTTGACTTTTTGTTGTTCTTTTTCCCCTTTCTTCTTGCCCAGCTGCCAAAAAACCTGATTTCCTAAAAAACGGCTAGAGCTTGGGGACTTTTGAGGACTTTTTAAAAACCAAAAACTTTACAATTTACCACCTTATAGGGTTGTTGGGGTTTCCTCCCCCCCATGTGCTTCCCTGTGCAAGGAGAGATTTATTCTGCCTTAAATGCCTCCTTCTCACAACAGCCCTTTATGAAAAATCACCGTCCTTACGAGATGTTCAGGCTCATTCTTTGCCTCCTAAATTTGTCAGGCGTAAATTCAACAAAATAAAACATGTCAACAGGAAGAGAAATGACTCATGCATCTATGAAATAGTCCTTTTGGTAGGAAAATGGTACTTTTACTGGGCTTAAACAAAGTTTCCTCTTGACCTGGGTTGGGGTTATGCTTAAAAATTGATGGCTGGAGACAACCCTGAATTATTAACAAAAAACTGCAGTCAAGAGGACTGATTTTGGCAATGAAAAAAAAAAAAAAAGAAGGCTGAGGGAAGAGCTGGAAAAGTGGGGTGCCAGGGCTGGAAGCAGCAGAGTGGCAAGAGGGGTAGAAGGAAGGTTGAATGGATGAAAATACCCCCGGAGCCATCGGAGAGCTTTGGCCAGATGTGAACACGGCAGGTAATGGGATCAGCTGTGGTTATGTGAACTGATTCACAAAAGCTAAAAAACCCCTCTACTCCAGCTTATATACACCCATGATTAAATATGCCTTTGGTTGGCCAGACTGAAGGAACCTTCCCACTCCGCTGGTTCTCACATGGTTAAAATCTGTTTTCCAGTCAAACAATGGATTTTTCCCATGACTCGCAGCCTCTGGAAATATTCCTCTCCTAAAGCTTTCTCCCCTCCCCCAAATCTGTGCTTTTTTTCCCCTTCTCTTGGACATTTTTGTCTTATTTATTTCCATCACTAGAGCAAAACTTTCCGAGTCAGTAGGGAGAAAAACGGCAGCAAACAGCCAAGGGACTTCAAACTCAGGGATGCCATTTCCAAAGGCTTGGAAAATCACCAGGGGAACAGTTTCAGAAGTGCCTGTTCATCTCAGGAGCTTGAAAAATGCCCGAGCTGAGTAGGAATTAACTCTTTGGCCCCTACACCGCTTAGACGTAAGGCAGAAAAAAGGCCATCTCCCTCACCTGCAATCCCACTGCGTTCCAGGGCATGCAATTTGGGCATGATCCTTTGAAAATCCCCCCTGGAGAGACTGGAGGCAGGTGGAAACTGGGAGAGATGGATCTGGGGGAAAATCTCTCCTGCCTGCTCTGCCCCGGCATTTGCCACCAAAGCTGCCTGAAGAAGACAGGGAAGGCTTCGTTGTAGCATGCTTTTAATTGTCACTTTGTTCATTTGCTTGATCTTTTTTTATTTTTTGGGCAATGTGTGCGATACCCTTCTGCTCTGGCCCCATGTGAGCATTTTACTTCCCTTCACATGGCCAAGGTGCAAAGCTGCTTGGTCCAAATGGGATCTGGGAAGAAACCACCCCAAACCCTGTGGTGGTGGGCAATCATGTTTCCCATTCGATTACCTTCTCCTGTTGAGTTTCGGTGGTGTGAGAAGCCTGCCTAGATAAGTCCCAACTTGTCGTAGGGGCTCTGATTTACACGAGCTGGGACGAGCAGCGATGAGAGCGGCTACACAAATAAAAAGTAAATTCCCTCCATAATCCCACAATTTAAAATGGTTTCTTCTTCAACACACACATGGATCTTTTAGGTTAACACTAGAGCCAAAACAAGGATTTCTCCTGGTTTTATTAAGCCAAGAGCCAGTCCTTGTGTGCCCACAGACACGCAAAAATGCTTGGTTTTCCCCCTGCAACCCAAACCTAGAGTGATCTCCCTTGCATGCATCCATGGTACATTTTGGATCTGTGGATATTATTCTGACTTCTGGATAATTAATGTATTAATTTACATAAATGAAATGCTCAGCCTGCTGCATGCGAGGAGTGAAGTAAGCCCAGCCCAGGCGCTGGCATGTTTGCTGGCTCGTTCAGTGCTCATGCCCGGGATGGTGCTGGGCTGCGGAGCCAAACGAGGGGAGCTTTCATCAGAGCATCTTGCTCGGGCCAGGGCGAGCAGAGCCCTGGCGTGGCTGGAAGCTCCAACTGCCAAGAAAAAGTCTTCCTTGGGCCAAATGTGTTGGTGGTGTAAGGCAAGCCTGGCTCCTTTGAAGTATCTGGGGCAGAGCCAATTTACGCCCAGTTGGGTTTGGCCCATGGTTCATGTTTAGCAACAATATTTTCAAAAACAAACATTGGGGAGGGAACTCATGGGTATGTTTTCCTCCAGGGCATTCAATTTACTAGCGTTAAAGGAAATATTCCTTTTCCTTTTTTCTTTTTCCTTTTTCCTTTTTCCTTTTTCCTTTTTCCCTTTTGCTTTTTCCCCCTTCCCCATTCCCCGTTCCACCTTCCCCTTTCCCCTTTCCCCTTTCCCCTTTCCCCATTCCCCTTTCCCCTTTCCCCTTTCCCCTTTCCCCTTTCCCCTTTCCCCTTTCCCCTTTCTCCTTTCCTTTCCTTTCCTTTCCTTTCCTTTCCTTTCCTTTCCTTTCCTTTCCTTTCCTTTCCTTTCCTTTCCTTTCCTTTCCTTTCCTTTCCTTTCCTTTCCTTTCCTTTCCTTTCCTTTCCTTTCCTTTCCTTTCCTTTCCTTTCCTTTCCTTTCCTTTCCTTTCCTTTCCTTTCCTTTCCTTTCCTTTCCTTTCCTTTCCTTTCCTTTCCTTTCCTTTCCTTTCCTTTCCTTTCCTTTCCTTTCCTTTCGCTTTCCTCTCTGCTTCACTTCTCCCTTCTCCTTCTTTCACATCCTCAAGCCGGTGAAATGACCCTCCAGGCCCAGTTCCTTGCTCCTCCAGGATTTCAGCACTCAGTTCCCCAAGGTTTGCCCCAGCTCTGGCCCATCTCAGTGGGAATCAGGTGCCTGGTCCTCGGAGAGCTCAGCAGCCGGAGCACACCAGAGGTCACTGCCCACCCTCAGCCCCTGCTTGGCTGGGTTTTGATGGGATCGATGCCCACGGAGGTGGGAGAGCTCACTGAAACCTGGGGTTTGGTGGCAGGGAGCAGGTGCTAAGCCCCAGGATCTGCGGGGCAGGCATGGCCTCCTGCACAGTCCTGCTCCCTGAATCACAGCACTCGGCGCTGGGGAGTGGACCTTTACTCAGCATTTGCAACCCTGTGATTCATGGCAAACTGGTGGCTGCCCATACCCACGCACAGCAAATCCACCTCAAAACAACCCCTGCCAGGATGAGCCAGGCTCGCCTTTCTGTTTGCAAAGAGATTTTCTTTTGAAGTCTCCGTCTGGTGAGCTAAAAATAAGGCAGAAGGGTGGGGGGAAGGAAAAGAGAAGGTGAAGGGCAGCGGTGGCTGTGGGTTTCAGATGTATGGGCACCAAGGCACCTGCGCGCCTGGCTTCAGCCCGCCTAGGGAAGTCCTGACTCGCTGTAGGGGCTGTTTTACACGATCCAAAAGGGTCAGACTTGCTGTACCCAAAGTGCCACCATTGAGCTTTATTCTCCCAAGAGGTCCTGGGACCCAAGTAAAATCCACCATCGCCAGTGAAGTTGCTCCATCCAGGGAATCATGATTTCACCCTGGGATTTTGGAGCTTGGGTATCAAAGCATTGCACAGTGTGCTTCCTCCCAGCAAAATGCGCATTACCTGGCGTCATCGTGATGGATTATGGTGACTAGAGTTGGCTGAGGGGACAGCAAAGAAAGCTCACCCCTTTATCAGCCCGGATAGGCGGGAGCTGCCTGGCTGGTCCCACACAAACCAGTTCTGCAGCGCTTCAAACTAGCCGCAGCACCTGATGGCACTGGCCCAGCTGAGCGCGCTGTCAGGGATTTGGGACACTCGCGACTTCATGGGCTCTGAAGACGTGGAAGCTATTTGGGCTATTGCACGTTCAGCGCAGGGTAAAGACTGGCTGGGGGCTGTGAAGTGGGGTGTAAAGGATCCCCCTGCAACGACCAGCTCCTCCCTGGCCCCCTGTCTGCACAGCACCTCGCACACTGAGCCATGATCGCAGCCGGGGGTCTCAGCTCTCTCCCACAGGGTTTCCCACCGCAGTGCTTTATACACACTCAATATCTCCTTCCCTCTTCAGGGCCCGGAGAAGGGCAGTAAATGGGATTTCTGGAAACTCAACATCCTTGGGGAGGCAAAGCCAGTTCAGTTTGCCCCTGTCGTCGTGCCGGCATGAAACCCAGACCAGGGAGTTTTCTGTTTGTGTGTTGATGACACCACCCTTTAACTCCGTGACTAAGCTCAGGGGATGAGCCATACCCGCTCGCACCTTGTTTTCCTGACAAAGCAGCGCACCTTGCTGCAGACACCAGAGGTGAGGATTGTTTCAAAGTGCACTACCGTCTCCATTGCATTTCATAAAACCAGAAATCAGGAACGACCCGTGGACCTCTGTTTGCTCAGCTCCCTCTTCAAGAATGTCCCCTTCTGTGCACTTCTGCGAAACCTCTCCCCTTGGTCCCTGGATCCATCTCTTCCCACATCTGGGACAGGCTGAGCTGCATTTGCCAGGGTGAAGGTGAAAGAATGGTTTATTCACAGGATTTTTTGCTCTCCTTGCTTTGCCCTGTAAATTGCAAACCCAAGGAGTGGCAAAGGTGTGTATCAACAAGAAAGGACCATGCCCAGTGAGCTGGACACACTGCCTAGCACTGCTCTGTCTTTTCACCCAAATCCAGGTTGATTCCCACATAATTATTTTAGCACGTTCTCACCACACGT
Organism: Falco naumanni; assembly: GCF_017639655.2. Lineage (NCBI taxonomy): Eukaryota > Metazoa > Chordata > Aves > Falconiformes > Falconidae > Falco > Falco naumanni. Next base: position 915,044 of record NW_024427345.1, on the reverse strand, counting down.
TGTCTTTTCTCAGATGGCCAGATTCAACATGGGTACACCCAGCAAGATGTTTGCTTTCTGGGCTGGAAGCAGCCACAGCTTCTGGAGAGCTCTGAGATTTCAGCTTGATCTGCTCCGTCCATCTCTGGAAAGCGTTGGGAGCCCTTAACACCCTGTTGCACCATTCCTGCTGCATGCTGGGGTTGGAGCAGATGATCTCCAGAGGTGCTTTCCAACCCCAACCACTCTGTGGTTCTGTGTGATTCTCATTCCTGGCTCTGCCATCAGCTCCCCAGTGACCTTGGCCACATCATTTCCCCTCCCAGTGCTACAATTTCTCATTCTATAAAATGGAGATAACAGCTGTGATTTCCCTGGTAAAACACTTGGACAACTCCAGCTGAAAAGCTTTCTAACAATGTGCGCAGAGGATGGTTTTATCACTATCTGACAGGTAGATTTGGGGTTGCTGGGAATTACATGGCTCTCAAGCATTTACTGAGCTGTTTTTAACCTCGTAAAAGCAAACCAAACCCATGAACGAGGACTCCTCACCTCAAGGCTCACTTCTACCAGAGCCGAGTGGTTGTTATCCTGAAGTTATGGTCAATGAGGTGGGATGAGACCAAGTCACTCGCTTGGTTACCTTGGCCCAAGCAGAAAGTCTTCCTGACGGAGATTTGCCTGAGCTGCTCTTCCAGCACTTGAGATTCAATGTTCCCTGCGAGCAACAGATTTTAACACCTCCCATTTTGTAAGAGCCAGGGCTGTATTTCATCCCTCATCCCCAGAGATTCTGCATTAGAAAAAATTTATAAGCTTGGAGGATTGTACTTAGGGATGAGCTAATGGAGGCCAGGGGTGCCTCTTCTGGGAAATGCTTCGGTGGTCTGATAAAAGCTGGAAAATACACCTATTTTCTCCACTTACATCCATTCATCAAATAAAAGACATCAGCTCCCCCGTTAGATTTTGGCAGTCCCTGTCAAGCTGAGCAAACAAATAGGAAGACCAGTGTGGACATGAGCGGGCAGCGTTAGGTGTCCTGCAGAAATTGCTTCTGAAATGGAACTGACTTTGCTCTGTGTCTGTCACCCTTCCCACTGGGAAAGAGGAGAAGACAGTGGGGTCTAACCCCCCAGCTGCATGCTTTGGAGTCAATGGTTGCGGGCAGGTGAAATACGGGATAAACTGCAGGAATATGGGATAAACTGCAGGTCTGCTGGCTCCAGGAAGGGTTGTCAGGTCTGGAGATGTGCAGCGTGACCATGGTTTTGCAGCTTCCCCAGGCTGGGCTGGTTTGCCTGGGGTCAGCTCGACATGGAGCCAAGCTGAGCCTTGGTGTGCACCAGCACTGCGGTATGGTGCGAGGGAAGCACAGAGCTGTGGTGCCACCTTGCCCAAGCGATGCTGCAAAGTTCTGGGCAGCAATGCTCTTGGGCATTGGTGTTTCTGCCCAAAAGCCTTGGCCCTGCTGAAGCTATTTGTATTTTGGAGAGCTCTCAGCACTCACAGCTGCTTTAGGCATGGCCTTTGGGCAGCACCTGGAATGAGGACAAGCCCTCAAGGATGCAACACGCCTTTACACAGATCCCTTGTGGTGGGACTGGGCAGGCTTTGGCTGCTCAGCCTGAGTTCACCCCATATATTTCATCATGTTTCACAGTGACCTTATGGGGCCAAGAAAGCAGCCCTGATGCTTCCCAGAGAGGCCAAGCGCTGGCTGCAGGTGATGGTTTAACTATAGGCATCCTGTGGTGGTGGCCAAGCCAGATCACACATAAGACCCACCGGAAACAGGCTGCAAGCTCTCCCGTTGACTCCAGCAAGCCCCAGCCTCATCCTGCAAAACTACAGATGCTTTTGGTCCTACCACGGGGGACCTGAGAGCACTGAACGTTGGGCCATGCCTGCCTTCCACTTCGGCTCTCCCACTCCAGCCTGCTCTGGCCAAGGGTCTCTGCCCCCCACCTAATCGCTGTGTGAACCCCCACCTCCCGCTGGGAGAAGCCGCATGTGTTGAGGGCTCATCACCTGAGGTTTAAATCCCCTGCAACTCTCAGAGGCTCACCCCATCCCTGCGTGGCAGCTGCTGTAATTGCGCAGAAATGCTCATAACGCCACGAGAAGAAAGTTCAAAGGAGAAACCAACAATTATTGCTCAGCAAAATAACTCAATTCAGGGAAAGCTGGGAACTGGCGTGTTCACTTTCCTCCTGTCATTCCTCTACTGAACTTATTTATTTTAAAATAAATTACCAGCCATCCTGTAAAACACTTTACTGGCAGCTTTTAAAAATGGCCTCTCCCTCCAGCTCCTAATGCCACGTTATCCAGCAAAAAGCGGTGTTTCACAGGCGGCAGCCATCAACCGCATTGATTTGTGTGGGCTCAAAGATGAATGATAATGCCGCGCCATGGGACGGATGGTGATTTATGAGCCGGAGGGAGCTGGTGGCTTAGTCCTCGCAGCTCAGGCTCCAGCACCGCTCGGGCACGAGCATCACCATTGTACCACTGGTCCCACTGGGAGAGGATTACTGGGAAGGGAGGATGGGGGGGGTCCTCTGCTTCTATTCATGGCTGTAGGATGCCCGACAGGGTCATGGCACACCATGGCTTCCCATGCCATCCCTGGGGGCGGCTGCACTGAAGGTGAGTTGAGGTTGGGTGGAGGCTCCCCAGGACATGATACCTGTGGGTTTTGGGTGCTATTTGAGCTGGCAACTATTTGTGAGTCCTGGGATGGAGGAAACATGGTTCCCAGTGGTTCATAGCTTGCCCTTTTAAGCAAAGTCTCACCAACTCCGAAGCACAACTTGAAAAATAGATTTTCCATTTGCCAGCAGGATCTGGGCTCTGGCTGAAGTTCCTGCTGGGTTTCAGGCAGGACTGACGTCTCTCTCTGGCAGGGAGGCTCCAAAGGTTACGCTGGTGTGGAGCTCACCCAGACCTCCCCAAGACAGAAATACCGTCCCTTGTCTTCACCCAGTTACATCAATACTGCAGGATTTTAATTACCTTTGAGACCTTTAGCTCGGTACTGATATTAATATGACCAACAGGTCTAAAAGACACAGAGAGCTGGGAATTTATACACCAGCTCACACAGACGCAACAGAGCACGAGTGATCATTTCTTTAGGAAAGCAGCGGAGTCTCATTGATGGGTTCAGTAGGGATTTTCATGAGCAGATCCTGGCAAAATGGGAATACGCAGCTGGAGGAGAAGTCCCGCACCTAGGACTGATACCTCAGCACCACCTAAATTTAAGTTAATACCTAAATCCAGCCGGATCGCACCCTCTCCCAGTGCTGTCCCCAGCGCCGGGTGCTTGCGCAAGATCCTGAGGAATACAATGACGTGGCAGGATTTTCCTTATAAAAAATTTTGCCCTGCTCTGCAGGATTGCAGCGGGTTGGAAAATTCTGCTGGGCATGTGTAACTCTGGGTCGTGCTGGGTGCAAATTACCTTGATTACAGGTTGGGTAATTATAGTTGCAGCATCGGTGGTTGGAGGGCTGCGGGGGGAAGCCCCTTTTTTATTTTTTGGAGGCTGCCTGTGAATTCATCTTAAAACTTTCAACAGAGAAGGGGTGTGCATGCGTGGGGGGGGATTCTGCCGCTCTGCTCTGCTAAGAGCATAAATCTCTTCTAGGGAATCATAAATCAATCTTTTCCTGAGCCCTCAAGCCCGTGAATGCAATGAGGCGATGGCGGAGCTCATGCTTCACAGCCTGCATGCGACTCTGGCAAGAAAAACACTCTCCAAAATATAAAGAAGTCTTGAGAGTGTAAAAGCCCTTCATTCAGAGTTGGCAGACCCAGGAGGGTGGTAAAAGGGGCCCTGGAAACTATAGGTATTTAGATAGGGGAGGATTATGGGGGGGTGTTGCGGGGATTAGTGCTGGAGCACCTTTCCCACTTGGATTTTGGGGAAACAAGGTTTGAGCGTGGTTTCATCCCAGTTTGCTCCCTTTGGGATGCAAATACTTTGCGTGTTTACCCCCTCTGCTCTCAGCCTCTGCCCACCCGAGCACCCGTAGCAAATCCAGCCCTCGGCTGAAATCGGCCCCGGGGAGCCACTGGCCGCCGGCACACCGAGAGCCGGCGTCTTCAGTTTTATGGGGAGGTTTCGTGCCAGCGCCGAGCGCGCTGGCGGTGGGGCCGCTCGGGGGGTGCGTGCCTGTGACCCAGCTAGAGAGCATTAACTGCTCAACGCTTGAGCTGCGCACGTTGGGGTTTGCCAGTGGGAGCCACTGATTTCTCTCTGATGAGCATTTCGAACAAGTGTATTAAACGCTCAGCGTCCTGCTGAGCCCTCTGCGCTCAGCATGGGTAATATATGTATTAACATGCCAGCGAGACGCAGCATTATTCTTATTAAAAGTAATTTACGCAGCCCCATCACTTGACATTTATGTTTCGAAGCCGGTATAAATCTGGCGTGCCCAGGCAGGGGGGTTTCTGCATGGATGGGCCATCCTGAATGGGATGCTCCTGCCGCTGAAAGCTTTGGTTTGAGGCCAGGGAGATAAGGGGCAGCTCCAGGAGGCTTTTATTAAGGGGAAAAAGGGAATATTTAGGGAAAGAGGACTAAGGAAGCATGCTGGCTCTTTCTTCTGTTTTGACTCAGCTGTTAATTTGACAGCGAATGACGATGGGGTGGTTGTAAATCTGCTGCCTGCGGATGCAGCCGGCTGAAGCTGTCTGCAGCGAGCCAGGGCTGGGAAACGCGACAGCGAGGTCCCCGGGGGCTTGGTGCCTCCAGGTGAGGCTCAGCCCCGCGGGGTCTGCCTGCAGGGTGCCCTCATGCTGGAGCAAACGTCCCGGTGTGAGCGGGGCACGGGGGGGTCGGGGTGACTCGCTGTGGCATGTCCCCATGTCCCTGGGTCTGCCGCGCGCCAGCCACTCCATGAGCTCATCGCTCGGGGGATCTCTGACTCAGTAAATGACCTGCTGGAAGAAATGAGGGGGAAAAATACTGGTGGAAAGCAAAAAAAAACCAAAATCAAAGAGCAAAAGGTCTGGGAACCTGGCTGTCTAATTTGACATCACCAGGTGCTCTTTCCACCCAGCCCCTGCCCTGTGCCACATGATGTCCCAGAGCGTTGATGTGACTACTGTTGCCATGCTGTGCCTCAGTTTCCCCATCACTAAATAACAGCACACAGCTTGCTTGGAGAGGTCTCAGGGAGCTCTGAATTGAGATACAGCAGGCAAACGGGCTCTGGTGTGGGTTATTTGCAGATAAAGGAGGAGAGGACCACAAAGAGCCCCCAAAGGGCTCTCAGCGAGTCCTACCTCAAGCCCATGGCACAGTCCTGTCCCTGTGCCCTAAGATGCCCCATTGCACCCCATTTCCCATCACCTGGGCTTTGCCAGCACCCAACAGGCAGCACCCAGAGGGCACCTTGGCCACCTTCTCCAAGCTGTCTATCTCAGGGTGGGGAGAAACACCCACCGAAGACACCTCCTTCTCCTAAGGGACTCCAAAGGGTGCTGAGGACAACTGGATCAGGCCCAGGTCCCTGGGGTGTGACTGCCTGGGTTACAGTGAGTGAGCTGTGGTGGACAAGGGCTGGAACGTGGGCACAGGCAAGGCTGTGCCGGGTGACAGATGAGAGTAGGGTGACAGCAGGGACAGACACTGTGTCCCTCTGCCCCACCAGCAGCCGGTGAGGGACCAGATCCAGCACCTGCAGCTCATGGGAAAGGGCCAAGATGCAGACAGGCACTGCCAAACCCGCCTTCTGGAATGGAGGTAGCCAGCAGGTCCCGGAGCAGTGTCATGACAAGTCTTGGGGTGACCTACTTGCTGCGGAGTTTAACTCGGTGCTAAGAAGAAAATAAATGCCTTTACCTAAATCTGCTCCGCTTTCAGTGGCCTATATACCAACCTGCCTCTTTAGCAGCAGCAAAGGTTCCTCCGCCAAGGAACGCCACAGCAATGACCTGTTTCTCGTGTTGCCGATGCCTCCAGCCCATCATGGTGGCACGAGGAACTGGAGGAGCCATACGCCCGAAGATGATGCATCAAGGGTCTCCTCCAACCTCCTCCTTCCCCGTTCCTTAATATGGGATTTAATTAGGTTTATTCCCTTCCTGGGGATAGCCAAACAACATTTTCCACAGGTTTTCTTGGTTTTGCAGGTCCAAGGACAAGGTTTCGGGGGGAATCACCTTGTCCCCATAACCCAAGGGTGGTTTGACCCCGTGGTACATCCCCGCTGTTCCAACCTGCCTTCCCTGGGAGAGACTCAGCAAAGTGTCGCGGGACAGTGGCAGAAAGGGGGATCAGATCGCTTGGCTTTGCAGAAATGCCTTTAATTCCTTAATATCCCCTTTTTTAGGGTACAATTATAGATTGGCTGCACCTCGCTGCTGTAAATCAGCATCAAAGGCTCCCTCGCGTCAATAGGAGAACACATGTACTTACAAGACTATGGGTGTTTGATGCTAATAAAAAAAGATTAAACGAGAGGTCGTAATCACCCGCCGAGCCTACAAGTGCCAACGCAGTGAGCGCAGCCCGGCAGGGCTGGAGGAGCCAGGACCGACCCCCGAGGACACCCCCACCCCAGGACCCTTCCCCGCAGGGACCCACCGGGGCTGCTCCAGCCCCCGGCCCCCTCTGCTCCTCCCTTACCCCCCTCCCACACCCCACGCTGGATTTTGGGAACATTAATCACCCTCCTTAAACTGACAGTCCGGCTTTCTGTACCCGTAGTGATTATCCAAGCGTTTTAATGACACCTTGGACCCAAGGTATCAATTAGACATGTCAGGATAAGAACTGCCTTGAGCTGATTCAGCCCATCACGACCACAAGGCAGGGACCCGTTCCAGGTTCTCTCTGGGATGCGTTCAAGCCTCTGGGGCTGGGATGGCTCCACAATGGCCGGCGGGGGGAACCAGACAAGGACTTTGCACCTTTTATTTAGTGCCTCACATGCTGCTAACCCCTGCGCTTGTGCAGCAGCTCCTGCGAAGAGAGGCAGGAGTGTGCTCGGGTTTGTACTGTGGTGTGGGACAGTGGCGTACGGGGCACAGGGATTACAGAGAAATTCGGGTTGTGTCATGGGGTGATTTGGGTTGGATGGGAGCTCAGGAGGTCCCTGGCCCAAGCTCCTGCTGGAAGTAGGGTCAGCTGTGGGGCCAGGCAAGGTTGCCCAGGGCTTCATCATCCATCTGCCCATCTGTCTCCCTCCATTTCCCACATTATTTTATCCCAGCCCGGTGCATCTCCCACCTGTAATGGCTTTTAATGTCCAAAATCCTTTCCTGCTGCCTGCACACAAATCTGCATTATTTTCCTCCCCGATATATCCCTGCTTCTCAAACGTGATACCTGCAGACACCATGGCTCCTGCTGTTGATGATTTTATTTTCCTTTGCAACCAGATGAGAGCTAAGCAGGAGTTTTTTAAGCATCATTTCAGAGATGGGGAAGGAAAGTGCTCAGGGCAGATCCAAGCCAGCAGGTTGCAGCAGTCTGGGTTTGAGTTGCATCTCAGGCATTCGTGGGTTGCAAGCAGCATCCAGATGAGTATTGGGATGCAGAGGAAAAGCCCCACGTGGGAGGCAGGAAAATCTCCCAGAGCAAAATCTGGTTCTTGAGGGGTTGGGAAGAGGTGCTGAGCAACAGGGATGAGGGTCTTCATTGGCAGTTGCTTTTCTAAGGAGTTTCCCAAACAGTCGTCAGCATATAAGGGACCAAACATCCGTGGGGCAGACAGGTCTGTGGGGCAGGAGCCCCCAGAGCCGCCCCAGGTGGGAGAGCTGTGCTGCAGGAGGGAGCTCGCCTGCCACTGCCCCAGATCTCCCCTCCAGGTGGGTGTCTCAGATCTCCTGGACCCTTTTGGGACTCTCCGCTCGTGGTGTCCCATGGAAATGCAGTGCCATCAGGTGGGGTTTGCGGCACACAGAGGCCCAGAGCAGCTGCAGGGGGCACTTGAGGGTCACAAACTGGGATGCTGAACATAGCAAGAGTGGATTTAAATAACCATTTTCCTGCCCCTTCGCGGGTGGTGGTTCCAGGCCCAAGCCACCCTTACACTGGCCACATGATGGGCAACCTGCGCATCTGTGGGGTGGGATGCAGGTGGTATGTGAAGCACATCCTGCTCCCAGCTGCTCCAAGGAGCATTCTAGCACAGAGCAGATATGCTTGTTGGTCTTGAGATGGCTCCTACAGACGTGGCTGCTCTTGAATGAGGCAAAGCCCTGCTCTCCAGGTGGGAATCTCTCTCCCTTCGGGTCACCCAAGATGCATGGACTCTAGGAGACCCTTTTCTCCCATCAAACCCAAACTTCTCCACAGCCTTCCCCTGACACCAGGCGGTCAAGTCAAGGATTTCCGTTGAGGGAGACCAAAACATGACAGAAAACCACCCGACCAGTGCAAGAAGCTCAGGGCTTGGGAGGCAGCTTGGCCCGCGGTTGTTTGCCATGGCTAATGACTCAGAGTGGTTGTGGGCTCAGGTTTTTCACATTCCTCCCTGTACACAGGGAGTATTTCCACCCACAAACTGCAGCGCACCCACGGCTCGGCACCCTTCCTCCTGAGAAAAGCCTCCAAGAAGACAAGAGCCTCAAAGCTGTCATCAACATGTGGGCAAGCCGATGAGCACTTTGCGGTGACAAAGGGCCTGTCTTCATGAGCTGGCCTGCCAAAAATGTGTCTCTCAAAATGCTGGCAATGACATATTTTTGGGAGCTGGCTGCCTCCTACTTTTCTGGAGTTAGAAAGGCTCTAAAGCCAATGATCTGTCAAAGCCTAAGGGCTATAAACATGTGGTTTTGCCACCCAAGGTCTCTCTCCTTGGCTTTTGCCTTTGCCATTCGGGGATTGGGTGTTTTCTTTTCTATTTTTTTTTAAGAGTCTGTGGAAGAGGGCAGATTTCATACAGCCTATGGTTTCCTGCACCACTTGGGCCTGCGGCTACAACGCTTCTGGGCCAAGAACAACGCAAGGGCTGGGAGGCTTCGCCGTGAAGCCACAGGCTTGGGGTGCAGGAAATCTCGGTTCCTCCCCACCACAACACTGACCAGCCTCTGCCCATAATTCGTCTCTTCTGAGCCCCTGGGGGAAAAGGTCAGAGCTCTTCAGGTGGATCTTGTCTATACTAGATTAGGAGGGCACGGCAAACCCATTTTGTGTGGTGCATCTTGTACAGCACTAAGCACAACTGAGACTGGGTTATTCCCAAGAGGTGTTCAACTAAAAGTGACAGTGATACCCCCTTTTTTTAGAGAGGGGGACATTTTTGGTTATCAGACCGCCAAGGCTCTCCATTAGCAGCCCAGCTCTAAACCCCCTCAGACGACATACTCCTCATACGGAGGTTGGTGTCAGGCTTTGATTATTATTTAATGTCTCTTAAAGTAATGCAACCATAGCAAAACCCATCAAAGCCATTTTCCCCCCCCAGGTGCTGACTGGGACCCCAAGATTTCCCTTCCTCTTCCATTTTGGGCTCTCTGAGGCATAAAAGCCGCTCCATGGTGTAATAGCCGGGATTGGACTCTGCTTGCCATTTGCTGCTCGAGATTTTGGCTTCTTCTCTCATCCCCAGTAGACAGAGGGATTAATTTGCTCTTCCTTTTTCAGCAAACTTTGACACGAAGCAGCTACTGCCGCTCCTTTTGCTTCCTCTTCTCTAGAGTCCTTGCAAAGATTGCACAAGCAGGGCTGTATTTTATTAGGCTTCTGATCATTCTCAGCATTTTTCCTGATTTATCCTCCAGATTGGTCTTGAACGAGGTGCTCAAAAGCAGACGCACAGGTGGGACCTGTCTACGATAAAGGCTGAGGTATCAAAGACTCCCGTTATAATCAAAGGTGAGGAAGAGACACCTGCAGAGGGTGAATCACCGGAGATCAGTACCCGAGATAGAGCAGATGAATTGTCCTCTGCGTGTGCGTACTTCTCCCCACGGCCTATGTCAGGAACCAGGTGGAATCTGCTTACATTTAGATGTCGCAGGATTTCAATTGGGCATGGGATGGCATGGGCTGAGGTGGCATTTCATGCTGCTTGAAGGGGGGTGTGTCGCTTTGCCCTTCTCATTATGCATTCCTGTTGGAAGCTGGTGTGAACACATATGACAGTCTGGCATTGCTCAGATACAGTGGCAGGGAGCAAACAGGGTTGGGCTTCCCTTTTTAAATATTTTTTGATTTTTTTTTTCTTTTTCTGTTAATTTTATTTTTTTTCTTCTTCTTTTTTTCCCCTTTTTTCTTTTTTTTCCAGAGAGCACTGGTTTGATTCCAGGACATTTTTTGAATAGCTTTCATAATTAGCAGGAGGTGGGGCAGGGAAAAGATCTGCTCTGGAGCTAAGCTGGGATATACAGGCTTAATTCACCACTCCAAGGGGAGCTTGGTGATGCAAACCGGCAGCAAAGGCATCGAGCTGAGCGGTTGCAGTCCTGCCTTCTCTGGGGCACGCAGAAACATCGGGGTGACTCAGAAAGCCACTGTAGCTGCTGCTGGGAGAGGAGCTAGTCTGAGCCCGTCGCTGCACGTGAGAGTGGGCAAGGGTGTGCAGGCAGGGTTAGGATCGACATGGCAGAGGCAGGGAAGAGACCTGCGGTTTCTTGGCAAGAAATTAGCTTTGGAAACAGCAGTGTTGCTCGCCGTGGCCTTGGCAGCATGAAAGGAGGGGAGGAGGAAGATGGTCGGGGACCATCCATCCATTGCCATCTTCATTCTCCAGGTGTAGAGTCCAGTGTTACCTGGGCAAGGAGCAGGGATGGGGCAGGAATGGGTCTGGCTCATGCACAAGTGGGTGAACTCTGGCTCGTTGAGTTGGGGTCCCTCCATGTCATTGCCCATGGACCAGCCCAGCCTGTCCTGAATGGCACAAGACATCTGCACAAGACCTGATCTGTGAGAGGTCTCAGATAGCTTGGGGCATCTGAAAGAACTTCAGACACCCATGTGTGGGCAACCCAGCTGAGTCTTTGAACACTCATCTGATGTAGTCTTAGAAGATGACAGGGAAGATGGCCCGATGCAAACTGCCCTCACCAGGCTTCCTATATCAGCCGTGCAGGGGACCGTATGCTCCCCAGCCATCATGGTGGCATGTTGGTCTCCATCTCAACAACAGCAAGACACAGAAAGGCAGATTCCTCGTGGGATTCAAACACTGGCATTCATGGAGGTGGTGCATGGAGCAGGTGCCCTGATCGCCATCTGTTCAAGCCCCAGTGCCACCAAGTGCCACCTCAGTCTCTGCATCTGCTGGCCTGGGAGCAAACACAAAATGCTTGTGAGCTGCACCTTCCTCATTGCCCCAGGTCTCAAACAGCCCCTCAAAGCATTGCAACATGGCAAGGAGGAGGAAGAACCCAGCCAAGACCTCAGCTATGGGCACCTGAGAGCAGTTTTCAAGAGCAAAGTGAGCCTCAGGGCTGCATTGGCTCCTGTCGAATCTCCCCTTGTCCTCTCAGGTAAGACTATCTCATCTGTCAACAGCCATGAAAGCCTTTTTACTCAACAGGGAGACTGATACCTCCAAAAAGCCTCCTCCTACCCTGATTTTGCTATTTTAGGTGGATCAGATGGACCCTACAAGGTGCCCATTTCTCTCCACTGGCTCCAAAAGAAGGCTGGGCAAGTTCATGCCACAAGGTTAGGGTGAAACATCTCCTGGCCTCCACACCAGGGCCAAAACGTTGCTCTCTCCCTTCAAGCCCTTTTTGGGGTGGACGTAGGGTTAGGAGATGCCCTGGAGAGGTAGAGGTTGGGTTGGAGAAGGCCACTCTTGGCACCAACAGCCTTGCTTGCCTTCTCCCTGCAGCTCTTGCTGTGCAGAGACGTGCACCTGAAGAGGTCACGAGTTGAGAGGAGCCGTCTTGGCGGTTCGGTTGGCGGAGGAAGCAGGGAGGAGGCAAGGGGGTGGATTTGTTCTAGGCAAGGAGACAACCAGGCAAAAGAGTCATGAGTTCTTGGCTATGGAGGGGCCCATTCCTTGGAGAGAAAATTACTGGCAAATGGCTGAAACATTGAGTGTTTCTCCCCAGCCCTTCCCTTGCTGAGAGCAATATGAAGGCAATTATTAGAGCTACTTCTGAAAGGAAAAGGGGGAGGGAGAGGAGGGGAAAGGGAAAAAAAAAAAAAGTGAACAACCTGGAGAGCTGAAGGCTGCCTGGATGTGGGTTTTCAACAAGACTGCTTGGCACATCTGTTTGCCTAACCCAATGCATCACACAGCCTCCGAAAGCTATAATCAGGCAATTTCAGGGTGTGGAGCTGGGCACTAAATAAGTACTGAGATAAGTGCATGCATTGTTCACACGCCAAGAGTCAGAGAAGTGCAGACGGAGAGACCTGTGTTGGCCCAAGCCATGAAATCACAAAAGCCTTGGGGGCCTGGGGATGGTGGGGACGGTCCTGGGACCAGGAGCCGGTTGTCTCGCAGGGAAGTGCCCGCGGGGAAAAGGATGAGCATGAAAAAAAAAAAAAAAAAAAAAAAAAAAGGAGGAGAAAGCAGCCCGGCTTCTGCTTCTCCACACCTCCCCACACCAAAAAAACCCTCGGTGTAAGTGTCAATGGCGTCATCGTGGAAAGGTGGTGCTTGTCACAAATAAATCAGCCCTTGCCTTTTAGCTGTGATGATAATTATATGGTGTCTTAAGTATCTGTACAAACTGTCAGGGGAAATATATGGTGAGTAAAGAAACTTGGAGCTTGCTAGCAGGGAAATGTTAAGGTGTCTCAGCTTAGCTGCTACAAAGGAACCTTGTCTGGATTTATTTGAGGGGGGGGAATGATGAAAGGTTGGATTCATGTCCTTTCTTGTCCGTCAGGAGACATTTAATGTGGTTGTATAACCCTAATGGTTTTTTTAAAAGAAAAATTAGAGAATCGGAGGTTTGGGAACAAACATGGTCCGAGGGGGAGGGAGGTCAGAGGCCAGACCCTGGGCACCTTCTGCAGTGGCAGAGATGGTCCTCGTGGGCAGGACAGCAGGGTGGTGGCACCCCAAGTGTCGCTGCTCAGCAAATGCAAGCCCAGCAGGGGCAGACAGGGCCAGGAGTGATGCTAATTCAGGATCAAACCCCACGGGGCAAATGCGTGAGTGAGCGGCAGTGCAGGACTTTCACCCGCGGGTGCAGATATCATCTGGGGTTTAGGAAATCCCCAGACCGTGGATGATCACAGGTGACTTTGTCCGCAGCCTGCCCACCATCAGAGCCCACCGCTGTGAGCTGGCAGCAGCCCAGCTCAGAAAATACCACCAAGTGACCCCGGCACTGAGAACAGCCCCAGCCTTGCGGTGCGGCCGGCTCAGGCCATGCTGGGCACCTATGGCAGGATACAGCCTTGTTGAGGTGGCACCCCCACATCTGGCTGGGCTTTTCCAAGGGTGCCCATCACCGTGGCCTCCAGGCACCTGGTAGCCGGGCTGAGCATGTTGCATCCATGGCTGTCACAATGAGAGGAGAAGCTGCAGAGACACCGAAAGGGGGTTGTGCTCTGAGTTTTCTCCACCCAAACACAACCAGTAACACTGTGCAAATCAGGATTGTCCCAAAAGGTTCCATTTTGCCCCAAACCGCTCCTGTTCTCCCGCATTTCCTTTCCTCCTACAGCTCCTAGTTTTGGTGAGTCCAGGACCTGCCCCACACACAGGTTGGGTTTGGGCACAGGTATTTTGGTTCCAGGCGTGGCTTGCTTACACAAACGATAATTACACCAGCAAAACCCTCACGGGGGACACTGTTACAGCGGCTCCGAGGTGCCCAAGGCAAGTATGGAGATAACAGCTCCTCAGCACACCACGTCTACGCCAGCACCTTCAGGAGAAGGCATCAGCGCCACCATCCCAGTGTTGCAGGCAGGGAAACTGAGGCACAGGGCCATGGCTTGCTCAAGGCCAGCCGCAGCCAGGGCCAGCCTTGCCCCTCACCGCTGCTGCGTTTCGCATTCCTCCCTCTCCTTGGCAGCCCACGGCCAGGAGCTTCTCTCACGATATCCTATGTGCGGGCTGCTGGGTTACTAAGCGGAGCCAGGGCTCAGTGTCGGGAGCGATGCTGCAAGCTCGCACACGCTGGGGCTGGGTTAATCCCCGCCGGTACGACTGCAGCCAGGCAGGGCGGCTCCGTGCTGCAGCAGGGTCCAAAATGCAGGGGGTCTGGGGTATCCCAAAAATGGGGGAAGTGGGGGTCTGCAGGGTGTTTTCCCATGCTGTACAGTGCAGTGGGTTTGCGGGTCAGCAGAGATGGGGCATGGCAGCCCTGTCCCAGTCCCTGGCCCCATCCCAGCAGCTCTTGAGGGCTCGGAGGAAGGGGTTACTTATCCAGACAGAAGGGCAGTTTACAGACTAGATGGTACAGAGCATCTCCCCTTGTCAGCACTGCCCTGGAGAGGGCCGCATCCTGCTCCAGGGGCTACGTCCCACCCCATCCCTCTAGGTCCCCACAGGGAGACACCAACCACCCCCCCCACCCCACCCCAGCATCACCATCTCCCACACTGGCCCTGCTGTCCTATAAAGCATCCCTGCCCCAACCCTCCAGCTAATCCCCCTGTGCCAGCTGTTTTCCTGACCAATCCCACGCTGCCACCTGGCTCTGCCTCCAGCCAATCCTGTGCTGCCACCCGTGTTCCCAGCCAATCCCGAGCTTCCCCCCCGAGCTTCCCAGGGGTATATAAAGCCCCAGCAGCCGCTGCCCCAGAGGCTTTGTGTGGGCTGTGGTGTCCTTTTCTTTTTCAGGTAAAAGGTTTTGGTTTTGTGGTTGGTTTTTTTTGTTTTTTTAATTTTTTTTTTAATTTTTTTGCTAGCAAGGCCACCCCAGAGCACCTAAACCTGTCCCCCATTTGGGGCAAAGGGGGTCCCTGAACCCCGTGAGGCCTCCTCCCTGCCTCTGATGGCTTCAGTGCCACCTGAGCTTCTCAGGGCCTGGTGCTAATTGCTTTTCAGAGTTAAGATAGACATGGGGGGTCTCATTAACCCCTGCCCAGTGTCACTGCTCTGCCAATGTGTTTCATGAAGCTGCAATTAAAACAAAGCCCATTTGCATGCTGAGCTCCAGGTAATGAGCTCTTCAGGAGCGAGCCAGCATCTCATTTTTTAATTTTATATTTCCGCCCCCTGCCTCCTATTTCTCCTCAATTCTCCCCAGTTCCTTTGCTTGTTTATTTATTGGCCTTTTATTGCAAAGGATATTTGCATGGAAACTGTTTCCTGCTGTTCCCTTCCCACTCCAACCCATCATCCTTGGGTTGTGACATTATAGTTTCCATGGCAACGTGTTGAGATGCCACAGAGGACTGTGCTGCCTTCAGGTGGGGAGACAGGCAGATGGAGCTGGTGAGAAACAAAGAAGGGAGGGATGGAAACACCCGGGTTTGTGTGGCTGTAGTGGTCCAGGGCTGTGCCGCAAAGCCGGGGTGTGAGAGCGGGAGATGCTGGATTTGGGGGTTTGCTGCAGAGCTGTGTGAGTATAAACTGTGGGGCTGAAGGTGTCTGAAAACTGCTCAGCTCTGTTTAAAGAAAGGGCTGGGGCATGATGGGGAGAGCAAAAGGTACGAGGTGGTTTTCCACCTGCATCCCAGATCACCCCATTTCACCCAGGGATGGCTGAGACTCGGGTGGGTTCATGCATCTTCAAGAAAAAGCCTTGGCATCTCCATCTGAGGGCACTGGGAGGTGCAGCACCGCTCCCCGTAGGCAGCCCTCTCTGCCTGTTCCCCCAACCCCCTAAAACCTTGTTGTCCTCCAGATCTGCCCGATTTCCAGCCCAGGCCACTGGCTGGTGTTGTGCCTTCCCCTCCTGGGCTCCAGGCGGGGATGTCTGGAAATTGTTAATCCCAAGAATGCCGCCGGGTTTCTGGCGCAATGGGAAGGAGATGGGGTTGGTCTATAAAACCTGAGCAGCCTGAAAACGGGTGGTTTGTGAGCTCGCTCCTCCTCACCTTGGCCTCTTCGGCAGAGGTCAGGCTCTCTGCTTTCCTGAGTCTGTCCTGATGGCCGCTGCATCTCCAGGTGTTTGTCATCCTGGTGGGACTCCTTGGTTAGATGCGTGCCCACCTGTAGCCCCATCATCCAGCGGAGACGTGGCCCTTGGTGTGGCCCCATTGGGTCCAAGTTCTCTCTCTGATGTGGGAGAGGAAGAGATGAGAGACGTCTTTGCAGAGATCTGCTTGCTTGGCTTCCCTTGGCCCCTGAAAGTGACCCTCCCTTGGATCCAAAAACCTTGACGTGCTGATTTCAAGGGGATGCTGTGAAGTTCATGTTTCACTGTGCAGGACAAAACCTGCCCCTGTAAAGGGTGGGATGGGTTGCATTAGGCAGAACCCCCAAAAGTGCTCATTTCTCACATGTTTCATGCACTTGGGCAGCTGGGGAGAGCAGGGGACATCCTGGCATCTCCCCTTCACACATGGCTGAGCCGTGCACCCAACCTCCCGTAGACATTAGCAAGTCCACACGGCTGAGGCAGGGGTGGCACCTCTGGGAGAAGGGACATTGTGGGACATCTCCACTCATTGAATGGTTTAGCAAAGGTGAAATCAGACCACGTCCAAGCGAACTCTTCCTCCAGACCTTCCCAAAATGGATGCTGGAGCCTTTGGAGAGCTGCCGGCATCTCCCCTGTGCCATGAACCCGTGTGTTGGCTGGCTCTCACCTCATTTTTGGATCACATTTTGAGCAGAACTTAACCTCTCCCTTTTCCAGGACCAGCCTTTGGTACCTCTGCGCCGTCTTTTGTTGTATTTTTATTTTTATTTCTTTCCCAGTCTATAAAATGGCAGTAATAGGTGCTGCAAATCAAGGGTGTCTGGATGCTAAACACACTGCCACCCGCCGATGGGCTCTTTGTGACCCCAGCGCAGCGATGCTGATTTTTTTTTTTTTTCCCACAGAAAAGAGCTTGGAAAAGATAATTTCTCTGCAAAACTAAACCATGACTTCCTGCAACAAAGGAGGGAGCTATTACTGCAAAAAAAAAAACCCTGCTGACTGCAACCAGGACACATCTTTGCAGTATATTACTGCTTATTGGAATATTCCCTGCATCTACTTTACCATATGTTTGTCCTCCCTCATTTTATGTTGTGCTGCTTTGCTAAATTACATGTTCAAAGCCATCCAAAGTAGGCAGGAGGAGAGGGGAGACTGGAAACACACCGAGGGCTTTTCCTTTTACAAAACCGTCTCCAAAAACAAGGTACGGCACTACGCTTGCAGCCAAAGCCAACCCGAATTTCCTTGTCAATTAGATTTGGAAGGGAAAAAACCCAAGCGCGATGGCTGCATCTTCCATTTTTGATTCCCCTTGTAAGTCACAGTGGAACAATCGGCCGCTCTGTTCGTGCTACTCTCTATTCATACGGTAATTAGAAAGCTAGGAATGACAGGCCGTTTAATGACGGCTGTAATATGTACCTGCATCTCGCACAACAGCTGGTGCACTGGAGAAAATGCAGCCATGTTTCTTTGAGATGGGCTAATAGGAAAATCTTGAGCTAACAAGGAAATAAATCTCCCCAAGGCTAAACTTCACAGAAAATGGTTTCGTGTGCAGAGAAAGGAATTTTAAACAAGTCGGGCCAAATTCAGCTTGGCTGGAGCTGAACCGACGCTGCTGCGGGTGCCTGCAGCCTGCTGCCAGTGTAACGGAGCTCAGTACCTGCGCCTCGGCGGGGGCTTTTTTGCTGTTTATGCTGATATAAATCAGGGCTGACACGTCCTGAGCCACTGGGTTTACACCGGGCTGTAAAAGCCGTGGCTGGGCAGATGCAAAAGGATGCCGTGGTCGGGGCTGGGGGCTGCTCCCCAGGGCCGGTGGACGCCGTGAGCTGCCCGTTCTTGGCATGAGCCGGCAGCAGGGGCGAGGGCAAGGCTGCGGCGAAGGGCCCTGTGTCAGGGGGGACGCAGTGAGACCCTGCCGGGGTATTGCAGGGAATGAAGGGTATTAGGAGGGATCAAGCACCTTGGCTGGAGGTGCTGATGCCATGTGCCATGTCCAAGCTCAGGCTCCGATTCTTCAGGCTCCAAGAGGCGAAAGGCACCAGGATGGGGTCAAAGACTAAAACAAGAAACTTTTGCGTAGCCCCAGGTGATGCAGTGGGCCATCTGGAGAAAGATCTGCAGGGAAAGCAGTGCTTTAGCCACTTGACTGTGCTCCCTGTCTGCATGGGGTGGATGGATCCCTGTCAGAGCATGGGGTGAACCCTCTCCCTTGGGGATCACGTCTGACTTCGAAAGGGGATGCGATTTCCCCGGGGTGTTTTCCTGGTGAGCAGTCACCTCCCCAGGGTCTCCTTTCCCCTCCCTCTAGATCCATCCAGCATCTACTACACGTCTTCTGCTTTGCTCTGCTGGGTCTGCCAGACCTGGTTGCCCTTGTGTTTTTGCGATGTCTCCTTGGGTGCTGGCAGCTGGGAAGAAAGAAGAAGCTGAGTTCTCCCAGCATCCAGCAACCGCCCCAAATGTGGCCACCAAAGCGGGGCTGGTTTCAGTGTGCTCAAGGGCATCGCCTTGCACAGCACCCCATCCAAGGGGGACCACCCCAAACTGCACCCATCAGCCAGACCTTTAGGTGCCCAACAGGAGCAAGCTGAGGTCGCAGCTCCTCCACCTCATGGTCCACAGCCAGGAAAGGGAACAGGATGGGACCGGGACACCCGCTCTGCCATGAATTACAGCCGCAGGGCTGCTGAGTCCCAGCCCAGTGAGGACCTGCCGGTGCCTCTCGGCGTGGCGATGATTTGCAGCTCGGCCCAGCCCAGCTCGCTGCGTGCCTTCTCCAAACGAATCCGTCTGAACCGGCTCAAGTTCTCCCCAGCACTAATTGATTTCTGCTTGCAGCCAGCTCCCTTTCAGCCCCCTGCTAGCCTCCAGCCCTCAGGAACCCGGAGATAAAGCCCCAGGGTCTCAGTTTCCTGTAGTCAACCTCCAAACATCTGATCAAGTGTCTTAAGTTGTGTGGATTTCTCTTTTTTTTCTTTCCCTTTCTCAGGCATCCCCAGGGCAGTTCCCAGAACCATTCCTCATTTCTTCCAGCCATCTGCTCTGACCCACGGCGAGAACAGTCTCCCTTCCTCCCCAACTCCCCTTAAAAACCACATTAATCCAACCCGGTTGGGTCGCACATGGGTTTTGCAAGGGACGTGGGAAAAAGCTCCTCGGCAGGAGAGGATCTCAAAGGAAACCCGGAGCAAGCAGAAAGCTTTTGGGGAGTGCTGGATGGGGGAGAGGGTGAGCTCGGTAGCATCCGTGGTGTCATGAAACAGGGTGTCTTGGGGGGCCAGCCCCAACCGTTGTCAGCCCATAAAAAGGAATCCTGCAAACAACTTCTCAGTGTCCTTCCAATGGAGCTGCTGCTCTGCTTCGTCCCTCCTCGGGCTGTAATTTAAGGGCTCAGAGGGGGTGTGCGTCCCTTCCTGGAACCGCTGGCGCTCCACATGCTGTGAATAATATTCCGCTTTTTCCATCTGTGACTAGATTTACGACCCGGCAGCACCGTTCAGATCTAGGTCTGATTTCGACGGTCGATGCTGGAATGTGATATTTTCCTAAATGTCCCTGTAGTGCCATGAAATCCAGTTATAAAGAAAACAAGGACATGTTTTAACAATAAAACCAATGTGCATGATCTAATTAAATGGCATAATAAAATTAGGAAATAAATGCACAAAGCATGAAAACCTGTTCCTTGAAAAGTGAATCAAATTGGCTACTAAAATGAGTGTTTATTCTTTGTGAAGGAAGCTGGAAGATCTTGTCCTCCTTCTCCTGGAAGAGATCTCCAAGCTGATTCCAGGTTTTGGGAAGGTTTAGCCACTGAGGGTTGTTTTTCTCCGAGAGCTGGACAAAGCCAGAGGCAGCCAGGAAACGGGGAAAAAGGAAAGAAATGTTTGCCTAGTGGATGCATTTACCTGCTGGAAAACCCATCCCATGAGCAAGATTAATAAATATGCTGCAAAGGAGCCCAAGATGCCAAAGCTGGGGGGTGAACTTCAGTGCTGGTGTTAACTTCAGTGAGAGCCAGAAACGTGGCTGGGAGACAATAACCCCCCTGTACAGAGCTGTGTTGGCAAAAAAAGGGGCAAATTTGGTTGCCCAACTCTTAAGCTCTTCTGAAGTGCGAATAACATTAATTTCTTCTTATTCATAGGCTCTTCACTGCCCTTCAGCAGTGGGTTCATGGGCTGGAGCAGGGGAAACTGAGGCACAGGCATTGGAACCAGGAGCCGCCAGGAGCTGTTCCCAGCCCATGGCCATGAGCGATGCCAGTTCTGTGCGTGCAAAGCGGAGATGGTAGAGGAGGAGGAGGTGAGTTTGACTCACCGGCTTAGAGCCTCAGATCCTGCTGTGCTGGCAAGGGCAGAGGGAGCGAGGCCAAAGCTGGAGCCCTGGTTTTGCAGCCAGCACTGGGCACAGAGAAGAGCTGGGCTCTGGCCGGGGGTCTGATGTGAAATTCTGGCAGCCCCGGGATACTTGGGCTGTGCTGGAGGCTCCTGGGGTGGAATTCGCAGGGGTTTTTCATGCTTTAATTTTGCATAACTTTGAAAATTGAGCCTGGAGCTTGCAAACCTCAGCGTTTCAAAGTGGAGATCTCCAACATTTGCAATTACCCCAGCTATCATGCATGGTCTGAGTTAGGCTGGTGCCAACAACCAAGAGGTTTGGAGGTGGGGGCTGAGATCCACCTGAGAGTGCCCAGCTCTTCTCTCCCGCTCTCCTGGCTGTGCCTCGCAACACCAGTAGAAAATTCCCTTTTCCTTTTCTGCTTGGCACCGTGATCCATCCTTCATCAAGCTCATCCATCAATTAGCTTGGCGCGCTCTCCCTCACAACTGTCTGTGTCATCTCATGTACCCCCATGGTGTTAAATAATTAAACCATAGCACGTTGTAAAAGAGAAAAAAACAGTGATCTGTCTTACAGCTGCAGAATAAAATCATTTGGCACCAATGCCGAGATCAGATATCGTTCTGGCAGGCAACGGTGCCAAAGCTGGGCGCGGATTGTGGCTGGTGGCTCGGCAGATCTGTGGGATTTCGGATGACCCTGGTGCTGGATTTGGCCCCCACAATAGAAGGAAAAGTTCTCCGACTCTGCCATGGTGGAAGGGGTTTTTTTCAGGGGATGGAAAAACATATTCAAAAATAATTATTGCCCAACATCAGGCGATATTGTGAACTCATAACTCAGCGTGGGAAAGCGGAGTGGTTGGGTTATTGCTTTAATCAGCGTTGCAGGGTGTCGATAAGGATGTGGGGTCTTATTTACTGTGTAGGTGAGAGCATGTTTCGGCTCCGTGCCAGATCCTGCAAAGCTCCTGGCAGGGACAGAGCTCCACGTGCCTTCACGGCAAGAGGCTAAGCAGCGTCTCCGAGCCCACGGGAGATGTATGGCCACATCAAACACTGCCGTGGCTGGAGCAGGGGACACAAGATGGGTAAAAACCTCAAGACTTTGGGATTTTTCTTTTTGCTTTGCAGTTTTGCCCACTAGAAACTTACTGATTTATTCTTGGCCCCCATTTTTCACGCTTAAGGGCATGACACACATTATCATTCACCACCTTCGTTTACATGTAGCAAACATAGGTCAATTTATTTCTAAATCCCCTTTTTTATGGCTCTATTGAACTATTTGCCACATTATTTATACGTTAATGCGATGAATCCCTCTGGATATCACACTGTCTAATAAATAACGCGACAAATCATTAAGCAGGGTGATAAAATCAAGCCATTTAAAAATACATCAACCTGTGTTGCTTTCGTGTAAAATAAGCTCCAGGGGCCCATCAGCGCGAGAGAGGAGGCGAGAGACACACGCACATGTGCGCACACACAGAAAAAAAGGCAAAACACCTGCTTTTACCGAATACCCTGGAAAATCAGGACCTGGTGGTTTGGGGGCTTGGTGGTTTTTTTATGTAGGTGATGAGGCTGGAAGGGGAGGATGAAGTGAAAGGGCGGGGTGATGTGGGGTTGCACCGGGGGATGGCTGGGTGGTTGTGGGTGCAAAGTTGAAGGCAGCCGGGCAAAAGTTGCCCCCAAAGCCATGCGAGACCCAAATCCCATGGTCGGCAGGATGGTGCATGTGGGCATGGCCCGGCTTGGCCGTCGGCATCCTCCTGAAACAGTCACGTAGGTAATGCAGGCAAAGCCGGCTTGCTGCAACATGCCGAGGCATTCGCAGCTCCCGGCTTTGGGTGAGGAAAGGGGCTGGGTGGGAGAGGAGACCCGCGGCCCTGGCACCGCGTCTGGGATTTTCCGGAGGAGCTGTGGCCATGGGATCCCCAGTCCCGGGCAGCCGCGCAATGTGTGCAGCGGTGAGCGCAGAGGAGAGGTGGCATCTCATTCACCATCTACTCAAGCAACCGTGAGGTGGATGAGATAGTAGGTGCTTTTGCAATCATGTCCCTGATAGTGCCCCAAATCTTTCCAAGGACGAGGGAGGTGGACAAGGCCAGCAGAAAGGCAGTGTCACAGCAACGACAGCTCGCCTCTCCTTGCCTTCATCATCTGCCTCTCCATGTCCCTACAAACAGCTCTGCTTCCGCAGAGGCTCCATCCTCCCCATCAAACAGATCCGCCAGCTCCCTGTGGATCCCAGGTTGGAGGTGTCTTTGCTGGGCACCATCTCACCCAAGCCCAGGGAGAAAACCCGCATAACTCGCCTGCTCACTGCTGCAGAGCCATCACTTGCCTCTGGCACTTACAAATGATGTAATCCACTTTATTTGTGTGACAACAAAACGGTTATTATAGTAATAAGTATAATTAGCACAAGACAATTACCATAATAATACATTTCCCTTGTTCCAGAGGTACTTTTCAAAACCAGATTTTGAAGAAATAAACAAAAAATGCTCAGGAAGGCGCAGCAATAAGGTATTTTGTTTTGGTGATATGTGGAGAACAAAAAGCAGCTTCTGCCAGAGGCAAGTGTGGACTTGGAGGTCATCAGGTTGCCCGTCACTTGGAGCTCGGGTAAAACATCCCAAAGATCTTCTCCAAGCAGGTGGAGCTGCTGGGGAGAAATGGGAAATACATGGGATAACCTGGGAAGAGAGCTCCAGCATCATATCCTGATGGATGCAGCCCATCAAGCTGTGGATGCCCCTTGGATGTGCCACGTGTGGGTGATGGGCCTCCAAAAGACCCTGGTTTGGTGGCCACTGTGGGAGAACATTCCCTGAAAACATGTTCAGCGCTGTTGATTTTGAGGATGCTACAGAGAAGTGGAGCTTGAGGAACTGCCAGCTGCAGCCAGGACTTAGGGCAAGATAATTACATTTAAAAATTTTTTTTTTTTTTTAATTTTGAAAACACACCCTGTGCATCCATCTGCAGAGCAGGGAAGCTTTTCCAGGGAGCTTGGGTCTGGAGGTGCTTCAGAGCTGGGAGCTGAACATCACACGAAGGGCTTGGCCACTCCGTTGGGGTCTTTAGGCAGGTTTTTAAACCCCGAGTAGTTAAAAAAAATCTGGGAGATGTGTTGCTGCTGTGACACCCTTGTCCCCAACAATGATGGGACGTGTCTGGCTTCAGTCGGGACAAAAAATGTCAGCTTCGCTGGACCTCGTGTCCCTCCACTGAGCTGAATGGGAAATGGAGAAGCTGTGGGAGCGAGCGGGTCCCCTGCTAGCCCACCCACCACTACCCACCCCAAAAACCCCTCCTCTGCTCAGTCCCCCATGTCCCTGTGTCTCTCCCTGGTGTGGAATCTCTGATGGCTTGTAGGGTTGTGCAGCTTTTCCTTTGGTCAGAGAGGTCACGTCCATGGAGATGGGTCAGCAAAGGGTAATTTTCTCACCCAAAATGAATTTTGAAAAAGCATTCAGCTGGAGCTGTGGGCACAGCAGAGGCAGGTGCCAAGGATGATGGACAACAAACCTCTTAATGCTGCCTCTTCTTGCCACCGTGTGGGCAGCATCTCCCCAGCCACCGTGCTCAAAACCCAGTCCCAAGCCCAGCCTCCTTTGCTGCTTCACCGCTCCCACCTTTTCCCCTTGGATCACCCAGCGTCGTGTTGGCACGATGCCCCTTCCAGAGCAGCACTCGGTGTTTTGGGGCAGGATCTGGGGATTTTGGGTGGAGGCAGCTGCGCTGGAGCTGCCTGGCACTGACTGGCCACTGGCCCAAGGGCTGAATCACCTTTTACTTGGTCTCCTGGCCAAAAGGGACAGGTTTTCCACCCAGCCCACAGAAGAAGCTGCTGCCACTTCAGGAATGTGTTTGACCACCAGTCAGTGAAACCATCCTGAATTTCCTGAGCCATTACATACATTTTTGCATTTAACCCCTTCCAGCTTGTCCCAGAGATGGGCTCTGCGGGACAGCACCGCTTGCTCATCTCCTTCCATGAGCTCTGCAGGTTGAGCTCTTTCCCAGAGACATTTTCTCTTCCTGCCTTTGAAGCAGGCGGCGTCTCCTGACCGTGCAGAAAGCCTTGAGTGTAAACACAAGCCTGGCCTTGGTATTTTTAAAAGATGCTTTGAAAAATTCACTTTAGGACTATTATTCCCGCAGCCTTATTATTTTCAGATGCAAAAAGCGAGCTGTTTGGCAGCCGGCAGCCGGAGTTAATACGATGCAAATGCGGCGAATCCACCGCAGCTGAACTCCTTACATCCCGGAGTAAGGCTGCGCCCTTGATTCCTTGACAATGGCTCTTTGGAAAGACACCAAAACATCTTCTGCAAAGGATTTTCTCTTCTCAAGTCTGGTTCAACCAAAAGTTTATTAGTGGAAAGGGGGTAATGAAAATAACGTGAGCTGGCATCGTAAACACGCACACTCAGTCAGAGGAGTCGAACGCAGTTTGGAACAAGCCGTGTAAGCACCACGGTATCGTATTCCTGCAATCCTCCCAGCCAGCCAAATGCCAATAATTAGCCATAAATAATACCTAGGCTCCTCACAGCAGGTTAATCCACTATAAACATGAACCAAGCTGGAGAAATAACCCGAGGATGGAAAACAGCCTGGTAGCCAAGTGAAAAGTTTTGCGCAGACGGAGCCATTGCCAGATTTTGAGTTGCTGGATATAAACAGTTTCTTGGCTTGTCCCACGGCTGCTTGGCCACCGAGCATCCCTGTCTCCGTGGGGGGTTTGGGCTGCTCCGTGCTGCAGCAGGGACACCCGGCGGCTGCGGTCCTTCCTCGCTATGCTCCTGAAGTCCCGGCAGGATGCAGGTGGGCTTTGCTGTGCCCATGAGGGTGGGCGCCTGGGGGCTGCTGGGGACCCGACTGTGAATGAGCAGCCCAAGATTCATCCAGATGGACTAAAGAGTGGAGCGGCTGGGAGGGATTTCGCCTGCCACCAGCCCCAGTTTCAGCCCGGGATGAGTTTCAGGAGACATCAAGGTCATCATCTGGTCTACAGCCCCCCAGATTATCCAGCAGCAGCAGAAAGGTGAGCCAGCCCAAATTACACCTTTTTTCATGGCTCTGCGGGGAGCTTCTGACATTGGAGACGATGAAGCCCAGCCGTGGGTCATGGCTGTGGGTGGCCAGGAGATGCCAGAGGTGCCACCAAGCCATGGAGATGGAAACTCAACCTGCCCCTCTGCCCTGGACCCTCATCTCCCACCAGCTGGGCAGGTGGGATTGGGTCACCTGGGGTGCCAGCTCACGCTTGATTCTCCTTTGCAGGAGCTGCCAAAACTTAGTCTAAATAGAGGGTTGTTAAGTTGGGCAAGTTCCCATCCAGGACCTCTCAGCTGCTATTTATAAAAGCTTCTGCTTTCATTAGAGCCGAGCGGGAGAGTGAGGAGGGCTCACACAGTCTTGGAGGGGCGAAGCAGAGTGGCTGGAGTGGCGTGTCTGGTTGGAAGACAGCGCTGTGTCCGTAACACTGTGCAGATGTTCAACCCAGGCAATTTAGTCATCAGTTGCTTTCATTTTCCTAATGTTTTTTTTTCTATTTTTTCCCCTTCTTCCCTTCCCATATGAATTCCACCCCCCTTTTCTTACTGAGCTACAAGCCCCACATGCGCTCTCCTCCCGCGCAGGGATAACCCCGATGTTCCGTTGGGGATAACCTCCCCCAGCCCTGTCCCTGGCAGTTCCCATCGGCTGAAATCTGCCTTTAAATGTCATGGGATAGAAACAAGTCAGAACCCCAAACCCACTGGCCACAGGGGTGCCCAAGGAGCAGAACATCCTCCAAAGGTCCCTCTCAGCCACTTTGCTTCACCCCAGTCCTCCCAGCATGGGTAGGGGGCCCTGGGCTGCTCAGGGTGGGGGAGGCATTAGGGAGTCATCCTCTGCCAGCAACCAACTTTTATTTTTTAAGAGAAAAAGCTTGTATCTGTCCTGCTCAGGGCTGCTTTCCTGCTCAGATGGATTAATCTAAAGCAAAGAAAGAAATTCATAGCAAAGATCGCCTGGGAAGGGTATAGAGAGTGGAAAAGCTCCATTGGTGTCCCCATCTACCGCAGCAAGTGGTTCTCCATGGTCAGAGAAGGGCTGTGGGGCTGGAGATGGGGGCTGAGGGGAGGAGGGTGGCTGCTGTGCAAGGACAACATGGGATGGGACATCCAAGAGGGACGCTGTTGTCCCTGAGCATCCCCATGGCCTGCAGCCATGGTGGTGGGAGGTAGCCAGGACCGCTCTGGGAAATACAGCCGTTCCTCTCCTAAAAAAAAATAATATTGGGTGTCAGCCCTGATGCGAGCTGGGCAGAAGGGTGAAGAAAGACCATTTTCTGTCCCAGCATAATTCCTTCTTGTCACTCGCTGCGAGGAGCCACATTCCAGCACCACCAGCCGAAGCAAACTTTCCAAAAATATCTCTTTCACGATGAGTTACAGTTTTCGGCTTCCTCTCTTGGGGCAAAATCATTCCCTACCCCCATCCCTCCACCACAGCATCCCTTCCAGCCAGCACAGAAATGAAACACATGATATTTTGCCCCAGATCTCTCCAGCTGCAGCCAAGAAAAGACACGGCTCCGTTGGAGCCAAATGTGGCCCCTTTCCAGCTCCCATGAATGGGATATTTGGAAACCAGTTACAATTTTTTTAAGGGATTCTCAAAGAGCAGAAGGAGGGGAGGAGGGCTGCAGGGTGGTTGGTGGTTTTTTGGGTCTTTTTTTTTCCGAGAGACATCTCTGATGTCATTTATTTTAGAAGTAGAAAAAGTGAAAAGGTGAAGGGGTAAAAAATGGCTATTTATGCAATTGCTTTCTGCATGTGGGTGTGTGTGTCACCTAATAAATTCAGCCTGGAAGCTGATACCAACTGGATTAGGTACCAATGCTCAGATCTGCCGAATTTCATTGAACCAGCAGGGTAGAAATTTCCCCAAAGGAGGACCCTCAACCCCTTATAGACATCAGAGAATCCACACCACAGTGTATCCTCCGCAGTCACTTACTGTGAACCCGTTGCTGCCCCATCTGCCGTTCAGGATTCTCTTTTTTCCTCTCAAGATGCCTTTTTCCAGTGGCTGAATTTCAGAGAGAATTCCCTCGCCCGATCCCCTCCGGATTAGCCCCAAATTGCTGCTTTCTTGCATAAGCCGCATACCTCAGAGATGACACCACCGCCAATTAGGGATCATGTGTTCACAATTAAGCTCATTGGTATCATTGTGAAATAAAATAAAACTAAAATATCAAGTGGAGCCCATTATATCGGCTAATTGGCTGACGGCATGGAGAGGGTGTTAAAATGGGTCTTTTAACTGTGCGTTAATCTCCCTGAAGACAAACTGTTTGTTTTCACATTTTTATGACTCTTACTCCCACACACATTGTATATTTTGACCCAGATGATGGACAGAGTTATGGGAGAGAACTGTAAAAAAGTAATTACAAATTATGAAAAACATATATAGCCTTTTCAGCCTGGTGGATGAGGCAGTGTGGCCGGTGTCTCGCAAAGATTTAATGCTCTTGGGCTTTATTATCTCTATCTAACCATCCATCCTTATAAAGCGATTGCAGTACAGTATGCTACTGTAATAGCCCCAAACACTACAGCTTGCAAAAGCGATAAGGCAGCTCGCGCCCGGCCAATACTCAAGCATCGTTTTATCCGTTAAGCCCATGTGAAATGGCCGATTCTCCAAGGTCAAGGCATTTGGGGCGATACCAAAGCCCCATCAATCCCCCTGACGTTAACGAGGTGGGAGATGTGGGCGCACAGCCAGGCTGCTGTTTGGCTGAGGATGAGGAGCCGGGCTCCTTGCCGAGGAGCTGAGATGTGTCCCCATCACCCGCGGGGCTGGCACAACCCCTGCGGGGTCCCCCAGGTCACCCGATCCACCATGACAGCCCGCAGCCACCGAGTCAGCACCGTTGAGTTGATGACACTGTTGCACTTGGCGTTGGGAAGAGCAGCCAGGATCACCCAAAGGTGACCATGTGCGTGGGGCAACACAGGTGTGTAAAGAGCCTGGCCCCCCACCCGTCTTGGTCCCACCCCACGTGCACCATCCCAGAGCTGCGCACATCCTCGGCAGTGGCAGAGATGCTCTGGCACCATCCAGAAACCACGACTCCACCTCCAGAGCCTGCCCAGGTGGTATTTCTGCAACAAACAATAAAAAAAGGGCACATGGGGGAAACCAATCGGTGGGGTAGCCTGGGCTGGGAGGCGCTCAGCAGCAGTCAGGATGATACCACCACCCGCTCTGGCAGGTCTCTCCCACCCGATGGCCCCTCCCCCCACAGGCAGCCACGGCCAGAGAGCCAATGCGGCCGGATGCTGGCAAGGAGCTGACAACGAAATGAAAAACATCAGGTTGGAGACACTCCAGCTTCTTGACAAGGCGACTACTCACACACGGAGATGCCAGATGAGCCCCGGCCAAGAGGCGACGGCCAGCTCCCTGCAGGGACACTGCTCCATGCTGGCCCCAGCCGCAGCCGCGGGTGGAAAGCGGGGAGGGGGGGGGGGGCTGTAAAAACACCTCTGTGCCTGGGATTTTATGACTTGCTTCCAAGAAGATTTAGGTCCTCCAGGAGGAGGTCCGGTGGCAGGCAGCAGGATGCCGGCTCCCCGTCTGCCACAGCGTGCAGGTGAGTTGGAAAACCTCCCAAATTTGGCCAATTCAAGACCAACGGTGAGGTCTGCTCCAGGCTGGAGAGAAGAGGACGTTATTAAAGCCCAAGATGCGTTGGCTGGGTCTCACATCCCTGATCTTCAGCAGTGGTTTCTAGCCCAGGGCATCCTCCAGCCTGTCTCATTGAGGAGCGAAACCAGGGCAGAGGAATCACCGTGAAGGTCCTCGCACTCCCCATTGACTCTATCCCAGCTCCTGATGCTTGCATGGGATAAGGAGGGTGGAAGCCCTGGGGCAAACGGACGATCTCCATCCTTGGCATCATCACCCCTGAGGTCTCCAAGCCTTGGCTGTCTACAGTGGTCCAAGGTCAGCCAAGTCCTTCAGCGTCCCTTCCAGCCCACCGCGGCTCCCTGCAACCTCAGCTGAGCCCAGTCCCACCATGACACACCAAAGAGCCTCAACAAGAGCCCAGATTTGTCTCCTAGTTGGCGTGGAGGCACCAGACGTCCCTTTCCACCCCCTGCTACCCTGCACTGGCCTTCAGACCCTGGGACTGCTCCTCAGGCGATGCCAGAGCGGTGCAGCCACGGTGAGTGAGACCAGCCGTGCTCCTCAGCCAGCCTCTTGGCTGTCCTCAGAAACGCACAGGAAGATCTTAACTCCCCATCTCCCCTCCAGATTGCACCTGTTTAATTTGATGTCAGATTTTGATATTGATTTATGGCACCCAGGCCCTGGATCTGGGTATTTTCAAATTGATTTGAACCTGCTTTCTATTGATTTAGCTGAAGTCAGTAGACGATCTCTTTATGTTAAGCAGCCATAAGGTGCTTTTAAATCAATGCCCCTGGCCAAGGCAGCGCTGGCACTGGCAGCTTAATAGAGAGGTATTCCCGTAAAGTGCTGGTCATCTGGAAGCCAGCGTCTGCGCCATTCCTGGGCTGGAAGCAGATGTGGTGGGATTTTATTTAAAATTCAAGACAAAGGTGGGGTTTGGAGGCCAAGTTGTGCAGGGAGGAAGGGGCTGTGGAAGCCTTTTGAATTTAAGGGAGTGAATCTGGGGGTCCAGCCCAAGCTCCGTTGCTTTGGGTTGGGTAGCGGGGACCACTGTGACCACACCACCATGCTCATCGCTGGGCTGAGAGATCCCCCCACTGCATCACCCTGCATATGGAGGGATGTCCCGACTGGTAAAGCCACAATGTCCAAATGCATGGGGCAAGGAGGGAAACTGAGGCACAAGGACCAATATCCCTCATGGCCAGCCACAGCCTTCTGCAAGATGCCACCAAACATCTCCAGGAGGCAATGTGGATGGGTTATGCCTCCATCCATAAGCCCTTGCCTCCTCGCATGGGCAACCGTGGTGTCCCAGGTCCCCGATGTGCCTCCTGTGACATCCCCTTGCTCCCCCGCAGCTGGAAAACCTCGCGAAATCCTCTTCATTGTGCAGGCTTTATTGCGCTATAAAAAGGTGTGGACCTTCCAGTCCAGCCTGGCAAAGGAGGGAGAAAAAGATAAATAACACATCCCCGTAAATCACACTGAGATTAATGGAGAGAGCTGAAGATAAAGCAAATAAGAGCACGTGTAGGAGCGACAGTGCCACGGCAGTGCTGCTGTGTCCTTCAGGGAAAGGTGGATGAGGCCGTTGGTGATGGGATGGTGCTGGCGATGGGATGCCATTGGTGATGCGATGCCATTGGTGATGCGATGCTGTTGGTGATGGGAAGTCATCAGCAATGGGATGCCATCCAGCACTGCCTGAGCTCTCACTGCTCCGTAACTCAGTTTCCCTTCTCCACCTCCATCTGCACGGGATGCTTCTGGGACTTTTCCTGCTTCCTCATCCCCTGCTGCAAGACACCAGCCCCCCCATTCCCACCCATCCCTGTGCATCCCCCAGTTCCCAACCAGAATCCAAATACCCTTTGGCTCCTTCAAAGCACCAAATCCAGCTCCAGGAACAAAACCCCAGTAACCTGGATGCTCTGACCACTGAGCTGCACTCCCACATGCGCTGAAAGATTTATCCCTGGGTAGTTGGCTGACTTTCTAATGAGAGCCAAGACGGATGCTCCACTCACCAGTTAATAGGCTGGGTCTTGGATTAGTCACACTAACTGGCATCAATGCACTGATTTTCTTTTTATTGCACATTATAACTCATGCCTGGGGAGGCGAGATAGAGAGGAGTCTCGTGGCACTGGGAAGATACGGCTCCAGCTGGATGTTCAGTGCTTGCCGCCAAGGATTTGCCACTTCCCAGCTGCCGCAGGTGGATGGCAGGGAGGGCTCGGTGCCCCAGCCAGGGACCCTCAAGGGCCATGGGAACAGGGAAATGGGGGATGAGGGGGAAGGGGAGGGTCTGGGAGGGATGCTGGGTTTGAACAACCTGTCTGAGGTGCTGTGCAGTGGCTTTGCCATCCTCTTCACCTCCTGGGGAGGCGGTACGAGGCACCGCGCTGCTGCTGCTTGGCCTCCCATTGCACCTCCTGCAGCTTCTCCTGCTGGGTCTTGCTGTTGGGCCAGACGTTTAGGGGCTGGGGGGATCCTCCATCATCTCCCACCACCAGGAGCAGCAGGATCCAGGTGCCCATGGGGCTGGGACAAGCCCTGGATCATAAACCCCATCTCAATGGACCTGGACGTGCTGGTGGGTGCCCATTGCATCAATGCAGGGGTGCTGGGCTGCATTTCCAGCACCCATCCATGTCCAGCACCCACCCGTCTCCAGCTGATGGCTGGAGATCCCAGCTCCGCGGGGCTGGAGCAGCCCTGGCAGCCAGGCAGGAGCAGGCAGCAGCTCCGCACGCTCATGCTAAGCTGTTATCTCCCCATCTAGTGACCGCAGCACGCATAGCAAGATGCACGGGGCCGCAAATTATTTGGGATGCTCCCAAATTATTTAGGAGCCAAATAAACACCGGACGGAACAAGAGCTGCTGGAAAACACCCCTGCAAAATCAAAACCTTTCGGGTGGGGGCTTGGATGCGCCACCCCTGCGATCCACCCAAAAGCCGTGCAAAGGCAAGGGGGGGGGGTCACATCCCTTGTGTGTGCCCAGGCTGGGGGCTTGTGGGGCACCCCGAGGCATCCCCACCCTGGGAGGCCTTGAGCATGAGGCAGCTCCAACCGCAGCCGCTGCGGGGTTTTTCCTCTGCTTTCCCCACTCAGCAGCTGGCTGTGATTTACGGCTCTCGCCTAAACGCTGCCACGTGGCCAAGCTCCCGTGGGCGCCCGCCCTGAGCCCCCGAAATCCCAGCAGAGGCCGATGGGATGTGCAAGGGGGATTTTTGGCGGATTTTTGTTTGGTTTATTTTTTTTTGCACCGTGCATGGTGCTTTTTTTGGCTTTAAAAAGAAAAGAAGGGAAAAATAAAAAAGCAAATATTTGCTTTGCTTGCAAGGATTATTCGGTATCTGGAGGGTGCAGCTGGGAACAAGGTGGGGATGCACCCACCGGTGCTGAGCACCCCCGGGCACCTGGTGGCACCCTGATTTTAGGCATTCTCACCCCAATTTTTCCCCTTTAGTGTGACATGGGGATTGAGGGAGTGTTCTGGTTCTGGGTTGATTCATCACAACCCACTATGGCACTGCTTGGGCCTGGCTTCCCCATCCCCCAGCCCATCACCGGGGCATGAGGACACCTATTTTTCACCCCCAAATCAATCCTTAACTCTTTCTTCAGACACACCCCATCCTTCCCCTTCCCTTTCTGACCCTACGGGATATTTCAAGCTTTGCACCCCAAGACATAAAGGCTCCAGCTCTCCCTGGATGCAATGTCGCTGCCAATGCTGGTGATTCACAAATCCTTTTTTTTCCAGACATTTCCATGACTTTCCCAACCTTTCCAGAGGCAAAACGCAGCCGATAATTGTTTTCATGTAAATTAGAACCAATTAAAGCAACACAGAGTTTACTGGAAGGAGAGATGGACTTTCCATGGAGCAAAACCTGTTTGGATTTCATCGCGGCATTAATTACAGGTTAACACAGGGGTGATTGCACGGCCGTGGCTTGGGTGCACATTGGCCCTTGGCAGGTTTATTTCCATCATTTTTTAATGTTTTTAGTCATTTTCATGCAAAAAAGCAAGCCACAGAACTTCCCCTGCCTACCTGATGCAAGGGGCTCCATCCTGGCTGCAAATGGGGCATAGGATGGAGGAAGGATCCGGCCCCGCTTGGGGCAGGCAGGGAAATTTGGGGCTGTCTTTTGGCAGGAATGCCAAAATTGCGGGAGCAAGGAGGGGGTAATTGTTTTCCAGCCTCTGGAGCCTCCCGAAGCCCCAAAGGGAGCCAGAACCTCACTGATGCATCCGTAAACTCCACACGCAGGGAACAAGCTACAACAAGCCGAGTCGCCCAGGCTACGGCCGCCCACTGCGCCCAGCTTGCCCTGGCTCTGCTCGGGATGGAGAAATGTGCTCTCCACACATTTTTTTCTCAATTTTTTTTCCCCCTTTGGCATCCCCATGCAGTTCTTGCGAAGGATCGCCCAGCGGCGCTTGCGGAGAGGTTGGTGCAAAGTGGGTGCAGAACCAGGGTGAGGTCTTTGCTCAGCTTTGGGTGAGAGGTTGGGTGCTCCCGCAGGGCAAGAGCAAAGCCAGGGTGGGATGTCCCGTGGTGCAAGAGCACAGCCAAGGTCAGGAGGCTCCCCTGGTGCAAAAACAAAGCTGCAACGTGATTGCTTCCCTGATGCAAAAGCAAAACCAAGGCTGGGATACTCCCCCAGTGCAAAAATCAAGTGGAGATGGGGATGTTCCTGTGGTGCAAAACCAAGGCAGAGGTGTTCCCTCCATGCAAAAGCAAACCCAAGGCTGGGACGCTCCCTCACCACACAAAAGCAAATCCAGGAAGGTCCCGTGGTCTCTCCACGCCCCCAGCCCTGCACAGACCAGCACCCACCACCTCCTACCCCAGCATTTCCACACAGGGGCTTTTCCCCGTGTGCCCTGGTGCGT
Organism: Falco naumanni; assembly: GCF_017639655.2. Taxonomy (NCBI): domain Eukaryota; kingdom Metazoa; phylum Chordata; class Aves; order Falconiformes; family Falconidae; genus Falco; species Falco naumanni. The sequence goes on along the minus strand of NW_024427345.1, from coordinate 881,093 downwards.
TTTCCTGCATCCCGGCCACTTTGAAAGGCGTTCAAAGGAGCCCAGCCCGCCGCAGAGCCTGCAACCTCGGCGTGGCAGCAAGCTGGGACTAGCAGAGCCCAGACAGGAGGCGGCTGCCCAGAAAATGCACCCTGGAGAGGTAAAACCCTCACGGATTGTGCAAACCTTCAGACACCGCCTTTTCCACCGAACACCCTTACAAACCCCGCTCCCTCCTTGCCTGCAGCGAGTCGTTTTCCTTTTGATCAGCAAATAAAATATAATTAGTCAGGGGTTTTTTTTGTCTTTTTTTTTTTTTCCTTTTCCCCCTGTCAGCACAGAGACCAACCGGGGGATTTCAGTCTTTCTAATTTTTATTTTCCTCCTTTTCTGTTCTCCACTCAGAACAGCTGGGTCCTGCATCCGCTGGCAATGGCCCCTCTGCAAACAACGGATAATTTTGCAGGATTTGGCCCTTTGGAGAGTGCCTGGAGCAGGATTCGGCCAGGCTGCAAGGTACCATTAGCTGAGATTGCCCCCATGGGCTCACTGCCTTCTGCTTGGCTTCTCTAGTGTCTAATATGAGGTTGTGCTCCAGCCCTCTGTAGGGGACATCGGTGCCATGTCTCCCCTTTTCCCAGCTGCCTCATTCAGGATAATTTAGAGGTTTTCTCTCTGCTATTAGCACGGCTGAGAATTGGCCAAATTTTGTTTGATTTTGGCAAGGGATGAGCTACCTGCAAGAATGCTTGCTCAGAGAGTTAAAGAAATGGTCTGAAAAAAGAGCTAGGAGGGGGAAGTGGGGGACCAGGAGCACCCCAGGATGCTGGGTGCCACAGGGGTGCTGTGGGTGCCAATGGCTGCGGGTGCTGGTGGTGTCCCCCCTGCAAGCAGGGACACGCAGCGCTGGATGCGCGGACACAACGCTCCCCCTGTCGAAGACCGGCTGGAAAACCGGGATCCATCCACCGGCGCTGCCGCAGAGCCAGGGCTGCTCCCAGCTGGGAGAAAATGGGGCTGGGAATGGGGGGAGTCACCCCCAAAACCATGTTGTCTCTGTCGTGACATGCTGGACCTGCCCCCCGCCCCCCTCCCCCTCCCCCCCCACCCCCCAAGCCCTTTTCAAGCTCTGGGAAGGGAAAAGCTGAACTGCAAAAATGCTGCTCGACCCTGGGGGCTACAGCACCCCCAAATTTTCAGGGTTTCAACTCTTCCTCATCTCACAGATATTTTCCCCCAAAGAAATAAAGCTGTGGGGAGAGGTTTGACCCCAGGGAAGCAGCTTCAGACCAGGGAAGAGCAGCTGAGGAGGGATGCCAGGCTGGAAAAGGGGCATTAATTCAGCTGACAACCCTTTTTGGGGGACCTGGAGGGACACGGGGCTGTTTCTCCACCAGTTTGGGGTCCCTGCATCTGTATTCATACAGCCCCACAGGTAGCATTTAATTACTAATTAGTAATTTACCCTTGATCAACCATTTAATTGCTTTTTTCGACCCAGGCAAGCCACCCTGCATCAGCCAGCCCTGGGGCAAACAGGGATGTCCCTCTGCCACTGCCACCGCATGCGGCCACGGTCCCCTTCCCCAGCACCACCAGGGTCCCCAGGGGAACAGCTCTCCCACAGGTGACATTTTTCAGCACGTTATTTCAAATAAGAAGCCTCTTGGCCCAGTGAATCCGTATTCACCATGATGCCATTGCCTCGACAGAGAGGAGCATCCTGTTTCCTACTTGAATTTATTTACCTGCAGCTCCCTGGCCTGATTGAAGAGCCCTGGGCTAACAGCTCCTTTCTCCCCGTGCTGCTATTTATAGACAAGGATATTTATAAACAAGCCAGAAACGTTCCAAACGGATCGAATAACCCATAAAAATAAGGATTTGCAAGGTGGACACAGCAAGAGAGGGACTGCAGCATCATGGAGCATCTCCTGGCCGTGGGGCATCGGGACATGGGGGGTTGCTCATTTCCCCCTGAGAGATTTGGCTCTTCAGGCTGGAAAATGATGGTTTTCCACCCAAAAATGCCCCCAAGGGTCTCAGTGGCTCTTAGATATGGGTGTCCCTCTGTGGGGCTCGTCACAGCTGCACAGCTACTGAAAGCAGAGTGGTGGACACCAAAACACCCCGAAAGGGCAAGTGTCACCCCAAACGACACCCGGCACACGGTGCCCGAGCCAACAGCTAAGAGTCACATGAAAGGGAGCACGAAAGGCAAAGTGGGGCAATCCTCAGGGATCTGGGGTCACTCGCGGCCAGGGTGATGGGAAAAGGATGGTCCCATCACGTACGTGTCCAAGCTTGGCACCAGACTGGATGGGTGGGGGTGGGTTTGTGCCTTGATTAATCGCCCCCAATTAAATAAAGTGCACAAAATCCCATGTACCTCCATAAAATGGGGGAAAACCTACGGATATAGGGGAAAGCATTGCAGGGAGCCCGGAGCCAGCCAGCCCTTGGCAGCAAAGATCAGCAAAAGCCATATGAGGATTTCAAACCAGAAAAAAAATCCCTCTTTTTTTTAATTTCTTTTTAATTTTATTAACATTATTTTTTTTTTCCCAAAAGCAGCAGATTTTCAAGCAGAACGCAGCCAACATGGTTTTTCTCCAGGGGCAAATAAATAAAGCAAAATGAAACCTGTGGGAAGGAGCGTCGCCTGACCTTTTCAAAGACAATTAAAATCCTGACGGAAACGGTGTTTTAAGGAGAATAATCAAAGATTTGCATGAAAAAAAAAAAAATAAAATCAGGTGGTTTTTTTTTTTTCCCAAGGAGGTTTTTTTTCTTTTGCCTGCTGAAATGATGCAGCGAGCGGTGCTGGTTTATGGGGAAATAAGTGGGGGTTTGGGTGCATTTGCACCTGATGATGGTAATTGGGTGCAGTGCGGGGGCCGAAAATTTCCCCAGAGTTTTTTAGAGACAATAACGGGGTTGGGGGGGGGGTTGGGGGAGATTTCTGCCCTGTCGCTTTTTATTCCCCCTCCTTCCCCATCCCTTCCCCATCCCTGCAGCCTTGCTCAGGTTTATAGAGCATCTCTGCGGTGCTCATTACCACCGTATCTGTTCTTTCGGACTATTTTAACTTTTTTTTTATTTTATTATTTGATTTTACGACTCTTTTTTTTTTTCCTAGGTAATACCAAAAAAAAAAAAAAAAAGTACATCCCGCAGCCCCTTTGCCTGGAGGGATCCGATATAAAATACAGAACAATTTGTCAGTTACAACAGGAAATAAAAATGATATATTAGAGGGACAGAGCCAACCTCCACCCAGCTCCCATCGGCAAAGGTTTCACCTCCTCTTGTCGCAAGGAGCAGAAATGCTGGCTAGAAGAAAAGGATGAAGAAAATATGCTTTTGGGTGAATATTTGGGATTTTTGGTAATTTTCCAGGCTGGGGAATGTAAAACCATTTGCAATGGGGATTTTTAAGCATGGAAAAATAACCCAAAAACCAGTGGCTGGACCCAGAGAGGCTTCAAAAGCTGCCAGGGCAAAATCTAGGACCCAAAAATGTCCTTTAATTCTCTTTCCAACAATAGAAAATGTAGATTTTGTGGTTGAAAATGCACCATAGCCATCAAGGCTGCTGTAACTGGACCCATGGTCAAATTTTCTTAAAAATTCCACCTTGAGGCTGAAAGTGGCCAAATTTGGGATTTTTTCACCAAAAATGAGTCTTCCCTGTGGGAAGCCATGCTTCCAACAAAATTTTCCATGCCCAAAAATGAGGCAGAGGAAAACAATGGTTGCAAAACGATGGTAAAAAAAACTTTATTTCACCATCATCCTCCCGTTTTTTTTAATCTTGGCATCTTCCTGGGAGTGTTGCTGCTGGCGATGCTGGAGATGAGTTGGTGTAAGGAAATAAGGCTGGGTGTTTTGGGTGAAAATGGAGCATCCCATCCCAGAGGAGGGAGGATCTCCCTGGAAAGTCCCAGTCCCAGGGGATGGAGCTGGGCATCCTGCCCAAAGCACATCTTGCCTCATCCAGGCCCCACCCAAGCCTGGGGAGCACCCGTGGGAGACGGTGGGTTGTGGGGGGAAGGAAGCCCCTGGAATGCCTCAGAGGAGCTGCTGCCTCCTGCTTCAGGCAAAATGGGATTAGATCTGAAGCCTCGGGAGGAATCGGGGTCTCTCATCCCTCACGCCCCCTGTCAGCCATCCCATGGCGCCTGGCCAGGGTGTGGGTGCTGCTCCACAGGCATTTTGGCCCAAGCAACCACGAAGATGCTCTTCTCTGCAGTATTTTGGGATGTTTCTAACCCAAATGGATCCTATCGGACACTTGCTGTGGGTGGATGAAGGGAAAGATGTGAGCTGGGGGCAGAGGCAGCAGGTACCCCTCACCGTGGAATCTGGACTGCATCCCCACAGCATCCCAAGCCTTAAAACCAAGGTGAGACCCCGATCCCAGTGCTTTGCACCCCCATCTCCCTGTTATCCCCACTCCCATTTCCCTAGGAAAGCTGTGGGGAAAGGAAAAACTGCTGTGGGAAGAAAAACATAAGGTTCAGCCCCCAGTTTTGGGAGCGCGGCGCGGACAAAGGACTGCAGCGCCCGCCTGAAACAAAGCCTGACAGGAGCAGATGTCTCCCGAGGAGCCGCCGCTATTAAATCACGGCACGGCCGGTGTGTCTCCCCATCCCCGTGGCTGGAAGTGTGGGGGGCGTCTGGGGATGTCCGGGCTCGGTGTCACCCCCTGCCAGGCACCCGTGTGCCCCGAAGGGGGGGGGGGGTCTGCAGCATCGCCCACCCCCGGATGGGGTTTGGTCCCTGCCTTGGCATCACTGAGAATGGATGGGTGGATGAATGGAGATGCGTGTGTCCGTCTGGGCTGTCCCTGGGCCCTGCCCTGGACGGTTCAGCTCACTGAACCTGCAGGAAACTGGTTGGAAACTGGGATGGGGCAAAGCCACTGGGATAAGGATGGGGGGGCTGGGAGGCTCAGCCCCACCAGCCTGGGGCACCACCAGGGCTATAATCCAGATTTTGCAACCAAGAGTTGGAAATCACCCTCAGAGCTGGTGTGGGTGCTGGTGGGGTCCCATGGGGGTACCCCCAGTGCTGGCCTGGGGCGTACGGGGAGGGGAGAGCACAAACTGGAGGGATGGAGAGTGTGGGAGGGCAGGTGGAGAGGGAATGGATGAAAGGACAGGACAGATGGAGCCCGAGAACAGACAGGAGGGGCAGGTGGATGGGAAGGACGGAGGGATGGATAGGAAGGACAGACAGCAGAGATGGATAAATGGACAGAAAGGACAGACAGACAGCTGGGTAGCCTAGGTGGACAGAAGGAAAGGACAGGCAGACAGATGGAAAGGATAAATAGATGGATAGGAAGGATAGATAGATAGGAAGGGGAGATGGATGGGTAGGAAGGACAGGTGGACAGAAAGGATAGACGTGGGTAGGAAGGATAGGGAGGATACAGGGGTAGGAAGGCTGTATGGATAAGGACAGAAGGAGAGGAAGGAGAGAAAGGATACCTGGATAGGTAGGTGGATAGATAGGAAGGATACGTAGGTAGGAAGGACAGATGGATAGGATGGAAACATGGCCAGAAGGATTTCTCTTTCCTTGGGCACATCCATCCTCCCCAGCACCCTTCTCCTTCACCTTGACCTCCACTGCTCCCACACCAGCCTGGCCTGAGCACCCCTACCTCTCACACCACCCTGCTGTCCCGGCCCCCATCGTGTCCCCATACCCATCCCTGTCCCCATCCCTGTCCTCATCCCTGTCCTCCTTGCCGGGGACGGCACTAAATAACAGCCGGGCTGCGCTGCTCTCCCACCTCCTGCATAATCACCCGGCAGCTACGCTCCTGCCTTCGCCTTTTTGATTTTCTGCTTGAATTTCAAAGGCGCCGCGTGCCCGCCTGCATACAAATGACAGCCTTTACCCCCAAATGGAGAAATGTAGATATTTTTTTTTGGCCGTTGCCGTGGAAACCTTCCCTCGGCTGCTCTTCAACTTTCCAAGCATCCCTGGCCAACGTGGCGGCCATTCAGCTGGAAAGTGGTCCCCGTGGTACTCTGCAAGGACTCACGGGGATGAGTGAGGACGTGCCATGTGCTGAGCGACGGATGGAGCCCCAAGAGCAGCCCGGGACACTTGGGCTCCCAACACAGCTGTGACCGTGACCTTGGGTGTCCCCTACCCCAGGGATGAGAAATGGGGTTCCGGGTGGAGCAGATCCCTGCAGCATCCCCGGAGGATAAACTCCTCCAGGCAGCTTTCCCGCAGGGAAGGGTGAGAGCAGCTTAGGCACCACTCCCTATTTTGCCCTGTTTTTACCCAAAATGGGTCTCCCCGGCCATTTTGCAGCTCTGCTCATGTCGGTTTTACGACCTGCCTGTATTACCCAAAGTCCTGATGTTCAGCACCATAAAAGCAGCCGCGGAGGTGATGGTACTGGGCAGCTCTGGTTTTATCGGGCTTGGGGTTCAGGTGGCACCACGGCCTGGTGGCCTCGATGCCATTGGGGTGTGGGGGAACCATCTCCAGCCCCGAAATGCAGCTCCCGACCCTGAGGCAGCTTCGGCCCCACTAACCCACACCTGATTTTCACCTCTGGGTGGGAAAACAGGGAGAGTTGGAGGGAGCTGGGTGTCCTCCTCTGGGTTTGCACATGGGGAAACTGAGGCACAGGAGGGGCCGCCTTGCCACAGGTGTCCCCAGGGCAGAGCTAGTGGCTGAATTTGTCCCCCCCACCCGGTGCAGGGCTGTCTCCCTCTTCCCCTCCTGCAGTCACCCTGCCTCTGCCTGCCCCAGCATTGATTTAATGGGCTGTAATGGGAATAAAAATGAAGCCATTTTAATGGGTTTCCTTCTCTTTTAAATATTCATTTTCCAGCAGCTTTGGCGGCTCTTTTCCCCTCCTTTTGTCACCAGGGCTGGTGGAACGAATCCCATTTCCCAGCTCGCTTTGAACACGGGTGGCTTTCAGAGGCAGCACCGGGGTGGCCACGGGACCTGGGAACTCACTGCTCCCCCAAAAAGCTGCCAGAAGGGGGGGTGGTGTGTCAGAGCCTCTGCCCTGGCTTTGGGGTACCCCAATACAGAGCCAGGGCTGGGGGTGATGGCAGGAGGGGGTTCAGAATGTGACACAGCCAGCCCCACTGCTACCCCCTGACCCAAACCTCAGCTTTTCCCCCTGCTTAATAACTTTTTCCTTTTTTTGGCTTTTCTCAGTCAGAGTTGGGAGATGGGGAGAAAAAAATGCAGAATTCACCAGTTTGGCCAAATGTGGGGGGAATTAGGCAAAGACTGGCGTGACCCCATGGGGAAACATCCCAGCAAGCACAACCTTTATTAGACATCAGAGAACCCACTGTGGCTGGGTACTGGGGAGGATTGTGCTGTGCCTGGGGTCACTGTTTTTTTGGGGAGATGGTGGGATGCTGGGGAGCCTCAGCCCCCCCGTGGACCCCCCCGGCTGGGTGGCAGGCCCCCAAGTGGTCCCAGGGGCGAGGGGCAGCCGCCTTGCTGCGTTCCTGGACGAGCCCTGAGGGTGGAGCAATTGTCCCGAAAATGGGAATTGCTAGATCCATCTCCCCCCTCCCCAGTTCAGGGGGACTCCAGCCTGGGAGACCCAGCTGCCAGGGGGGTCAGCTCTGCCCCGCGTCGGGTCCTTGGGTGTCACCTGAGCACTCCTGGGTGCCCTGGGTCCCCCCCTGTCCCTGCAGTGACCCTGTCCTGCATCGCTCACCCCAAGCACCTGCGGGTGCTCCAGGTGCTCCATCACTTCCCTGGGGAGCACCCATGGGTGCCTGTGTCCCATCCTGTGACACAGCCCCATCCCATGACCCACCACACTGGCCTGTGGTTCCCCTTCCCATCCTAGGACACTGCATCCTGTCCCACCGCACCCCGCCCTGTCCCATCCCACCCCCTGGCTCTCCATACATTCACCCCCATCACCCACCACCCCATCCCATTGCTCCCCACCCCTCCCACAACCTGCCACACCATCCCATCACCCACCACCCCATCTTATAACCCGCCACATGTCCCATCACCCCATCCAATGACCCACGATCCCATCCCATGTCCCACCACCCCATCCCATGTCCCATGACCCCATCCCATGTCCCACCACCCCATCCCTGTGTTCATCAACCTTCAACCTTCTCTCCACCCCCATCACACTGCTGGGGTTGGGACAACAGGGGAAAAAAATATCCTGGTTTAGGTGGAAACACTTCAGGAGAAGGGGAAAATATTAAAACCGTGGGAAAAGCTGAAGACCCTGCAGGCGGGAGCTGCTCATCCCCGCAGCGACGCACATTTCAAGACCTTCATTAGGAGAACAAAGGAATGGCAGAAAATATTGGGAGAAAAAATGCTGGATTGATTCGCCCCCCGCCCCGGTCTTTTGTTGCAGGTTTGTGGTGTGTGTGTGTGTGTGAGCTTTGTGCCTGTAAATCACTGCTCCTCACTCAGCTGCTGTAATTAGGGGCCCTAATGAAGCTGCCCCTGCGCCAGCACCCCAATTCCCAACCGTGGGCACCCACTGGCACCTAAACCCGAGGTCGGTCTGGGGAAGGGGTGTATTTATAAAGGGCTGGGTTCTGTGAGGGCAGTTTGGGGGCTCTGCAGGGTTCCCAGCTGTGGGGTAGGGGTGAGTGGGAAAAGGGGGGGTCACAGCAAGGCTCAGGGAAGGACCCGACTCGTCCCCAAATGGCTTTGCTCGGAGCGGACAACCTTTCCTTGCTCTGCCTCCCCCTTCCCTCGCTCCTCGCTTTTTTTCCCATCTTTTTTTTTTATGTTCTCCCACTCGCCGCTGCGGGGATATTATTTTCCGTAGCGTGGTGGTGCAGTGCAGAGAGCAGATGAGGAAGAAAGAGCTGAGCCCTCGCCCCCCTCCGCCGCCCCCCATGCTCTGCAGAGCAACACCAGTGAAGAAAGCCCCCAAAACCTTCTCTTTCCCCCCCCCCAAAAATAAGGGGAGAAGAGCAGCTGGGGAAAAAAAATACCCGTTCCTGGGTTGCCTGGGAGCGGAGTTGGGGTGAGCTTCGTGCAGCCCCCCCATGTGTACCCCTGCAGCGGGTGAGCTCCTGAGAGGTGAAGAAGGGGTCATAAATTGTAAGGGCAGATGTGATTGCACCACTGCGTGCATGCACACGCATGTGCAGGTGTACACACACACACACACAACCTGGGCACACCTGTGCGTGCACACTCACATGCCTGCACACACACACGTGTCAATACATGTGCACACATATGTGCTTGCACACACACACCTACCTGCACGCAGGTGCCCGTGCACGCACATGTGCTGATGTATGTATGCACACCCATGCCTGCCTACACAGAGCCAGCGCACACACTTGCACACGACTCATGCACATGTGCCTGCACGCACCCTGCTCTCCCAAAACACGCTGGTGCTCAGGTGCACGCCTGCACACGCACACCCACGTGCATGTACGCAAGTGCCTGTCTAGGCATAGACATGCAAACACAGATATGTACATGTATGCACAGGGATGCTGCATGCGCATGCAGGCACACCTCCGGCTGCATGCACATGCACAAAGCTGCATGCAGATACATGCATACATGCATGCACACACCACAGATGCATGCATCCAGCCCCCCCCACACGTGTACACCCACCCATGCGCACAGAGCTCCACGCATAGACACGCACACACACGTGCACAGAGCAATACATGCACACGCACACACGGGGCCCTGCACACACACGTGCACACACAGACATGCATGCACACACAGACATGCATGCACACACACCCCCACGCACACACCGACATGCACCCTCCGTCAGCCTGCCCCGCGCCCCGCCGCCCCCCCGGCCCGGCGCGGCCGCAGGTCCCGGGGGTCCCGGGGGTCCCGGCGCAGCCCCCGGGGCGGCCGGGCCGGCGGCGGGCGGTGACTCACCCGCTCCGGCCGCATCGATCCCATCAATCTCCCGGGGCCGCCCGCAGCTCCGCGCCCGCCGCGCCGGCCCCGCCGTCGCCCCGGCAACCGTCGCCATGGAGCCCGCAGCATCCCCGGCCCCGCTGGACCCCCGGGCCCCGGCCGCCCCCCGCCGCAGCGCCTCGCGTGGGGGCCACGCTCGTGGGGGGTCACGCTCGTGGCGGGGCCACTGTCACGTGGGGGTCACACTCACATATGGGGTATCACACTGACACGGGCGTATCACAGTCATATATGGGGTATCACAGTCACACGGGGGGTATCACATACACGTGGTGGGGTATCACGCGCACGGGGGGTATCACACTCACACAGGGGGTATCACACCCACGCGGAGGGGGGTGGTATCACACACGGGGGGGGGGGGGATCATGCACACGGGGGGGGTATCACGCTCACACGGCAGGGATTCACACTCACACGGAGGGGTATCCAGCTCGTGCATGGGAAAAAGGGGAAGAGGGAGAGCGAGGAAAAAGGAAACAGGAAAATGGAGGGAAAAAGGAAAGGAAAAGGGAAAGGGAGGAAGGGGTGAAGCGAGTTCTGCTGCATTCCCAGTGAAGGAAAGCAGTGACCCCCCAATTCCTGGCATGACAGGCCTGCCCCTGCTCCCCAGGCTGGGGGGGCTCAGCCCCGCTCCCCCAGGAGCCCCCGCAGCGGGGCCGTCTGCCCAGGGCCTGGCAGTTTCTAACCCAAAATCCATCCTGGGGTTCCCAGAGCTGCCCAGGTCGGGGCAGGGGTCTGGGCTTGGAGGCAGCCCAGTTTGGGGGGCTGTCCCCCCAGGTTTGACCCCGTACCCCCAGGGCTCTCCTGGCCTCTGGGCAGAGGCTGGATGGGCCCAGGAGCCAAACAACCTTTGTAGGGTTTGTCCGGTGGGCTGCTGACATCACAGGCTTGCTGAGATAACTGATGACGTCACCGAGGTGAGCAGTGACGTCACCTCTCCCACCCCATGGCTGCAGCTCTGGCCCAGACACCCCGGCGATCAGACACCCCGGCGATGGGCGTTTGCTGCCTGCTCTGCTGGCCGGGTGGCCGGAGCCGAAGGGGAAAGGCTGATGGTCCCCTGCCTCTGCGGCAGCATTAAAACCTCTGTGTGTGTCCCCGGGAATATTTGTGCCTAAATGCAGCACATAAAGAGGACACGGGGGGTCCCTGAGGGGTCCCCGGGGTTGCGGAGCTGGCAGTGGTGGTGACCTGCCTCCCACGCAGGGGAAATCTCCTTCGTTAGTGGCAGAAAACAGCAGCGCGGGCACGAAAAGGCAGCGATAATGTTTTATTTGTGTCTTTTTACGAGGCGGGCTCTTGAAAGCTGCCCTGGCACGAGGAGGGGAGCGTGATATATTGGTGGCTGCTGGAGAGGTGGAGCGTGACGGTGCCAGAGGAGAAACGCGTGGCAGGTCCGTCTCCCCCGCCCCATCACTGCAAATCCTGCTGGTGTCCCCAGCTGTGAGACGTTGTGTCCTCAAAACATGTCCCCAAAGTGCTGGAGGGCCCCAGTATGTCCCCAGATGTGAGGTATTGTCCCTGTTCTGAGATGTCCTTCACCCAAGGCATGTCCCCAGGTCTGAGACACCATCCCCCGGTCCAAGACACTGTCACTTGACCCTAGACATGACTCCAGGTCCAAGACACTGTCCCAGGTCACTCTTTGCAGGTCCAGGACACTGTCCCTTGTCCCCACATATCATTCCCAGGTTCAAGACCCCATCGCTTGACCCAAGACCCCATCCCTCAAGCCAAGATGTGTCCTCAGGTCCAAGACATTGTCCCTTACCAGAGACACCATCCTCCAGGCCAGGATTCTCCCAAAACACTGTCCCCAGGTCTGAGGCATTGTCCCTTGACCCAAGACGTGTCCCCAGCTCCAAGACACCATCACAAGACACCAACCCCAGGTCTGAGACATAGTCCCCAGCCTGAGGGACCATCCCCAGGTCGAAGACATGGTCCTCAAGTCATGTCCTCAAGTGCAAGAGATCAGCCCTGACCCTGGACATGTCCCCAGGTCCTAGATGCTGTCCCCAGCCCAGGGCATTCCCCAAGTAGGAGATGCTGGAGAGCCGGGGGGCAAGCAGGGAAGCAGAAAGCAGCAGGCAGGAGTCTGGAGGGCAGAGAGGAACTGCAGGGTGACACCAAAAAGCCAAACCTCTGGTTTTCAGACAGCAGAACCCCTCTGCAAGGTGGCACGGTCATCCCAAGCAGAGCCTCATACCTGCCACCAGAGAATCCCCACTGGGTCAGCCAGGTTCTCGCCGCCTTCCTGACAACCCTTCTCAGGGGGACTAAAACAAGCCCCAAGCCCCCAGTAAATCGCTGTCCTCCGCCTGTGGCGCATCCCGCGGCACCGGCGTCCTGGCCGGACAGACGATATCTATAATCCTGCCGCGCTGTCGGAGTAAATCTCGCAGCTCTCCCAGCATCGCCAAGACCCCAATAAATATCTCCATTTCCTGCTGTCCTGGAGGGAAGATCTGATCAGCTTTTAAATGTCAAACATAAAGTAAAGTTTGTCATAAAAAACCCTGTAAAAAAAAAAAAAAAAAAAAAAAAAAAAGAAAATACCCTGTTGAGGCGGGCCGGGAGCCAGAGCGGAGTGTGGCAGCATCTGGAGGTACTGGGGGGTGGCTGTGTACCCCCTTCCCATTGGATTGTGTGTGGAGGGGACCCATTTTAGCCCCATCCCACCCCAAAAGGGCTCTGCAGCACCCCTGCTCCCGGGATGGGAGGGGATGGGGATGGCTTGGGCATGTGGTGGGGGGATTAAGGGTGTTTTGGCAAGGTGACTTAGTGGGCACCCCAAATCCTGGTGGATAAATTGGGCGCATCTCAACCCTTCACCGGCACCACCAGGGAGATCAAAAAAACCACGACCCCCCCCAAAAGACACCACCCCCCTAGTTTTTTCTCCCCGCCTGGCTCGCCAGCTGCTAATTCCCCTCCATTTTAATGCCTCCCATGACGCCATCCCATTTGGGCTCTTCTGAATCATGTCGTTTCATGTACTAATTAAGCAATAAGACACAACAGGGCATGGATTTATGGGGCCGTATTTCACGCGTAGGTGTGTGGTGGCACCGTGCGGCTGCCAGCACTTCCCCACGCCCGCAGCACCCTCCTCGTGTGGCTGTGGCACCCAAGGGTCCCGGCTGCCACCCTGGGGTCCCCATTCCAGCGCAGAGCTGGTCGTGCCCCATGGTGGATGTGTGGGTGGGGAAGGTGCCCCCCAGCGCCACAGAGGAGGCAGGAGTTGGGAGATGCGGAGGGCGGTGGTGAGCACCCAAGGGTGCTTCCCCGCTGGCAGAGGGTGGGGGTCTTGGGTGCTTTGGTGGGTGCTGTGGGGTGAGCACTCCTGCTCCGCTCCTGCGCAGCATCCGCCCAGCTCCATGTATCCTGTGTCCCTCTGTCCGGATGCCACCCTGGCATGCTGTGTCCCTCTGTCTGGATGCCACCCTGGGGACACCGGCTGGTCCCCCTGCCTGGGTGCCACCCAAATCCAGGGAAAGCAGGGCCGGGCTGGGTGCAGGATCACACCCCCACACACACACATAGTGTCACCTGCAGCCCAGTGTCACCCACTGTCCGGTGCACCCACTGTCCAGTGTCACCCACTGTCCAGAAATGGGCCCGGGCGCGGCATGGCTGGACCGCCACTGCCCTCTACCCTCCCACGGCAAAACGGCAGCTGCCCCCCGGCAGCCCCCCACCCCTGCCCCGACCCCCTGGGCCAGGCCAGCCAGCGAGGGGAGGGTTCCCAGGCTGGGCTGGGAGGTGGGAGCTGGGGGCAGTGATGCCTGGGATCCAGCTGGGGATGTGCCGGGGATCCCCTGACCAAGCTGTGGATGTAACGGTGACCCCCAGGATCCAGCTGTGGATGTGGTGGTGAGCCCCTGATCCAGCTGTGGGTGTAATGGTGACCCCCGATCCAGCTGTGCGGGTGTGGCAGGGTCAGGCGGTGCCTGTGCTCACACTTGAGCGGTTGTGCCAGGTGTGTGTGACTGTCCCTCTGCTGTCTGGCACCAGAACCCTGGTGCAGGGGGGATCCCCCAGTCCCCCCAAAGCCCCCCAGCCCCTCAGGGGCTCTGTCAGAACAGGGAGGCAGCCAGGTGCCATCCCTGTCCCTGTCCCCATCATCCTACCCCTGACACCATCCTTGTCCTTGGCCCTGGCCCCATCCCTGTCCCTGTCCCTATCCCCATCTGCGTCCCTGTCCTTGTCCCCAATCCTGTCCCTGTCCCCTTCCCCATCCCTGTCCCCAATCCTGTCCCTGTCCCTGTCCTTGTCCCCAATCCTGTCTGTGTCCCTGTCTTCATCCTAATCCCCATCCCCGTCCCCAACCCCATCCCCATCCCCATCCTCGTCCCTGTCCCCGTCCCCATCCCCATCCCCGTCTCCATCCCCGTCCCCATCCCCATCCTCGTCCCCATCCCCGTCTCCATCCCTGTCCCCATCCCCATCCTCGTCCCCGTCCCCGTCCCCATCCCCATCCCCATCCCAATCCCCATCCCCGTCCCCGTCCCCATCCCCATCCCGGTCCCCATTCCCATCCCCGTCCCCATCCCCGTCCCCATCCCCATCCCCGTCCCCATCCCTGTCCCCATCCCCGTCCCCGTCCCCATCCCCATCCCGGTCCCCATCCCCATCCCCGTCGCCGTCTCCGTCCCCGTCCCCATCCCCATCCCTGTCCCCGTCGCTGTCCCTATCCCCGTCCCCGCTCCCGCTCCCGCTCCCGCCGCCGCCTCATTAGGATGCAGCGCGGGCGGCGACTGCGCCAGCGCCGGGGCCGGGCCCCGAGCGGGGCAGCCGCACCCCCCCCCCGTAACCCCCCCCCCCGGTAACACCCCCGGGGGCATCCGCCCCCACCAGCCCCCCGAACTCCCTTTACGTACCCGTGAGCCCCCCATGTGCCACCCCGGCCCCCACCACGTGGGGAGAGGGCACGCCACGGCAACCACCCGCACCGCAGAGACCCCCCACAGCCATGCACACCCCCCCACGCGCGTAGAAGCACACGCATGTCCAGCCACACGCGTGTCCCGCCTCCCCCCGCTTTGCAACACCCCAACACCCCCCCGCACCCCAATACCCCTCCAGCCCCCCATCGCCCCCACCCCCCAATTTACAGCACCCCCTCAGTTCCCACCATTCCGTGGGGAATTCCCCACCACGGCTTGTGCCTCAGTTTCCCCACCCAGAACCACCCCATCCCCCCCCCAAAAAAAATTGGGACCCCCACCCCGCAGGGCGGCCGCCGTCACGCCGCGGCGGCTTCGCAAATCCCGCTATTAATCGCAAGGTCAAAGCCATTACGGGGATATTAAACCCATCAGAGCCCGCGGGGGGGGCGGGAGGGTGGAAAGGCGGGGGGAGGGGAGGGGGGGGTTGGGGGGCCCACCCTCCCGGCTCGGCGGCTTTGGAGGCGCGCACAGAACATTGCTTTTTAATTTAAGCCGTTAAGGTCAGTGGCAGCAAATGGAGCCGTGGTTTAAATCAGGGAATAAAAAAAAAAAAAAAAAAAAAAAAGGGAAAAGGAGGAAAAAAAAAAAAAAACAGAGGGGGGAGGAAAGGCGGGCAAAGACGGGCGGAGGAGGGGGCAGGGGGCTCCCCGCGGGGGTGGGGGTGCAAGGGAGGTGGGGGCGGGGGTGGGGGGGATGCGCGGAGCCCACCCCCGCCTTGGGGCGCAGGAGGCCCGGACTTTCGGTGGGGGCGGCTGGGGGCACGCGTCTTGCACGCGCACATGTGTCCCTGTGCAATCGCCCTCCGTGCACGCGCACACACACGCGTGCACAGACACGCGCGCAACCCTGGTGTGCAGCCACACGCACACACACCCCTGGCGCGCACACACACGCACGTGCATGCACATGCACCCCTGCCATGTGCACACGCATCCATGTGCACACACCACTCACATCCATGTGCAGACACCTGTGCGCTGGGCACGCACGCACACACTCGTGCACACACATGCAACCCGCCATGTGCACCTCGCCATTCACACACACACGCACCTCCCCATGTGCACACACACATGCACACTCCTGTGCGCACACACAGCATGTGCACTCCCCCCACCCATGTGCACACACATGTAGCCCTGTGCAGCACCCTTGTGCGCACCCCCTGTGCACACACATGCACTCACACGCCCGTGCACACCCCTGTGCACACACTCACACCCTTGTGCACACATATGTATCGCTCTGCAAACCCCCTGTGCACACCCCCATGCACACACACGCCTCACACCCCTGTGCACGCACACGTGCACACACACGCACTCACACACCTGTGCATGCACAGCCCCATGCACATGGACCCCTCCCACACGTGCAGCCCCCCTTGCTCCCCCCACGCGGCGGGGCAGGGTGATGGATGGCCTCCTTTCAATCCTGGCTCCTTGTTATTGATTTTCCTTTAATGAAAGTTAATTATAACAATGATTTAATTAATAGCGGCTCTCTCTGCCTTTATGGCTTCCCGCATTAGGGCTGCCTATAAATATGGCAGCCTGACAGCCCGTGCGGCCCCGCAGCCCCCCTGGGGTGGCCCTGCACCCTGGGGTGACGCTGTGTCCCTGCACCCTGGGGTGGCACAGTGTCCCCCTGCACCCTGGGGACCCTCCAGCACCCTGGGGTGGCACTGTCCCCCAACACCCTAGGGTGACACTGTCCCCCTGCACCTTGGGAGGTCCCCAGCACCCTGGGGGGCCCTGCACCCTGAGGTGGCACAATATCCCCATGCACTCTGGGGGGTCCCCAGCACCCTGGGGTGATGCTGTCCCCCTGCACACTGGGGACCCCCCAACACCCTGGGGTGGCACAGAGTCTCACTGTGCCCTGGGGTGATGCTGTCCCCCCGCAGCCTGAGTGTTCCCCAGCACCCTGGGGTGTCCCTGCCCCCCTGCATGCAGGGTTGACATGGTGCCCCCCAGCCTCACACACATGCATGCTCCTTGCACACGCATGTGCAAACATGCATGTGTAAGCACATGGACCCTGGTGATGCACATGCTCCTGCACACACACATGTACACAGACCTGGGAGCGCACACGTGTCACGCATGTAGATGTGTACACACACGTACACGTGTGCATGCACCATAGACATGCGCACACAGGTGCAGACACGCGCACACACACGTGCACACACATATGCACCCCCCACGTCTGCGTGTGCCCCCCCAACTGCGCCCGCAGCGCTCCGCTTGGCCGCCAGGGGGCGTGGGGCGCGGACCCCGCCCCCGCCTGGCCCCGCCCTCCCCGCCCGGCCCCGCCCCGCGGCGCTGAGCCCCGCCGCCCGCAGGGGGCGCGCAGCCCCCGGCCCCGCCACCTCCCGGCCCGCAGGCGGCGCCGCGGGGCATGGGGCGCTCTGGGCGGCGGCCCCGTTGCCTCTCGGTGGTGCTTCCGGGCCGCACTTCCGGGCGCGCCTGCGCACTCGCTACCTCCGCGACCTGCCCGCCGCCGGTACGGCAGGTGAGGGCGGCGGGCCGCGGCGGGGGGGCAGCCCCTGGCGGGGGGCAAGGGGAGGGGGTGCGACACCCCCTCAGGGCGGGGGAGGGCGAGGGAGATCTTGGGGTGGGGGAGGGCGAGTAGAGACCCCTCACTCGGGTGGGGCAGGGACGGGCGCCCTCCCCGCCCCCCGGAGCCGGTTGGCGCTGGGGCAGCCCCTCAGTGTGTTTTGCGGGTGACCCGCCGTTGTTCGGGGGGGACGTTCCCTCCCGCTGCCTTTGAGGTGATCTCCCTCCACACTGGGTTGCCCCCCCGCCATGCTCCGTCCTCTGCAGCTCCTACGTCCCCTGCCAGGGCTGGGGGTCCCCAGGCCGTGACCCCCCCATGGTCCTCCAGCAGCCGCCTCCAGCTGCGCCATTCTCTGTCTGCAGGGCCGAGGCGGCATCCCCAGGGCCTGCCCTGCCTGGTGGGGACCAGGGGCCTCCTGAGCTCCTATCGCCTCCCGGGTGGGTGACACCCCCCGGGAATTGCAGTGGCGCAACCCTAGGACCTCAAATTCCTGAGTCCCATGGTGACACTCAGCCAGGAGCTGAAACATGTCCTGCCCCACCATTCCTGCATGGCTCAGACCTCCTGTGTATCCCCAAGTCTCCTGCTTGTCCTGGGATCCATCCCCTATCCGTGAGGCCGGATCGCACAGGCTGTGGCTCCTTACACCCTCGTGTCTGTGTGTCTCTTCCAGCTGAGTCCTGTGTGTGTGCCCCTCTGTCCCTCGCCATGTACGCCTGTGCAAAGTTCGTCTCCACTCCTGCACTAGTGAGTAGTGACAGACCCCTCCTTCAACCTCAACATCCCTTCTGTGGGACATGGGGCGCGGAGGGAAAGCATGTGACCCCCTCAGAGACTGGGGGAGAGGTTTGGGGACACTTTTTGCAGGTTTAGAGCCATCCTGGGCCACAACGAAGGTGAGCAAAGCCTGGAGCGATGAGCCGCTCTGGTTAATGATCATTTGCCATCCCTTAATGGTTACTAATTACCCACGTGCTGGGAGTAAAGTGCCTTTGGCTGGGTGCTGGCCCTGGTGGCACGCTGGAGCCGTACACTGATGCCTGTGGCCATGGGGTGCCAGGACAGGCTTTTCCCTCTGGGTGCTGCCAATTCACGGGGCACCCCAGGCAGCTGGGCATGTTTGGGAGGTACTGGAGGTGGCCTCAGGGAGCCCCTGGATGGAATTTCACTGCCCTGGGTGATCACGGGGGGTGGGGTATCCCACCCAAATCTGAGTGTGGCTGTGCCTTCCAGGTGAGGAGCTCACGGGTGCTGTCCCAGCCCCTCTCTGCCTCCATGCTGAGCAGCCCTGAGGCCCGGACAGAGCAGGTAATGCGCCCAGCTTGGATTGGGGGATGCTGGGGGGTGCTGAGCACTGGCCGTGGGAGGGGTGTGGGGAAGCGATGCCCTGAGAGGATGTAGGGGGCTTGATGGGGGGAGACAGGCTCTAGGCAGGGCTGGGGTAGGCTTAATCCCTCCCTAGCCCTTGCCCACCCTCCCGTCACCCAGGCGCATCTGGGCGCCCACCGAGCCATCCAGACGAGTACAGCCCACCGAGACATTGACACCGCTGCCAAGTTCATCGGCGCCGGTGCTGCCACTGTGGGGGTAGCCGGCTCCGGCGCTGGCATCGGTACCGTCTTCGGCAGCCTCATCATCGGCTATGCCAGGTCAGCAGGGGCACCGGAGGGGTTGGAATGGGGTGTTGGGTGCCAGCTGAGCCCCTGCTGACAGGCCTGTCCTCTCCTCGCAGGAACCCCTCACTTAAACAGCAGCTTTTCTCCTACGCCATCTTGGGCTTTGCCCTGTCTGAGGCCATGGGGCTCTTCTGCCTCATGGTGGCCTTCCTCATCCTCTTTGCCATGTGATGGAGCCACTGACAGTGATGGTGATGGAGCCAGCACCCCACTGTGCCCGTCCCCCCTCCCCCCCCCAAGCCATGAATGCCAGCAGGGGGGCAGGAGAGAGCCCCGGCCCCCGCCATGGGCGGGCAGGGAATAAAGACGGTTTGATATCGGGGTCTTGGCTCCTTGTGTCTCCTTGGTGGCCCTGTCCTGTGTCACTTGCCTGTGGCTGGCACTGTGGAGCAGGGGACAATGCTGCCCTGGGCTCACTTTTCTCCCTGCTGGGGTTACTCTGGGGAGGTGGCAGTGTCCCAGGAGGGGACACCAGGTGGCAGGGGCTGAGCCCCTTTGCCACCCTGAGCCCTCAGCCACCCGTGCACATCGTCGGTCCCTGGGGGCAGCTGGGAGCCCTCGGGGCCGCAGCCTGGGCTGTCACCTCCATCCATCCCTTGCCTAAGGATGTCTCCCCACCTGGGGACACCTTAGCGGGGACCGGCCGCCTGGCAGCCCCGGGGCCGGGGTGTGCCTGGCTGCTGCTGTCCCGGTATCGAGGTGTACCCGCCTCGCTGTCCCCGCAGGATGGAGGGCCCCGTGGGCGGTCCCTCTGGCCCGCCGGAGGCCTCTCTCTCGCTGACCCCACCCGAGGAGGCGTGATTAACCACGCCCCTCCGAGGCGAGGCCCCGCCCCCGGAGCCCCCCCATTGGCCCCGGCGCCGTTATACCCTCCCTCGGGTCTCGCGAGAGCCTCGCGCATGGGGCGCGAGGGGGGGGCTCGTGGAGGGGAGGCGGGAGCCCCAGCGCGAGAGGCAGCCAGCGCGAGGCCCCGGCGGCGGCGCGGAGCGGCGCGGCCCGGCCCTCCCTCAGGTAACCGGCGGCTCTCGGGCGCGGCGGGGCGCGGGGCGGCCCTGGGGCGGCGGCGGCGGCGGCGAGGGAGGTGGCGGGGCGGCGTCCGGGGGGTCTGCGGGGGGCCCTGGCCGGCCCCTGCCCCCACAACTCTCCCCGAGTTTTCGTGAAGCAGCCGCTCTCCCCTGCGCCGCCTCATCGCTGATTGATAGCGTCCTCCGGCCAATCGGCGCGCTGCCAAGTCCGGAGTGGCGGGAGCCGTGGCCAATGGTGGCTTAGGGGGCGCCGCGATGGCGCAAGCCCCTCCCTAGGTGGGCGGGGCTGCTGGAGGCAGCGAGGGGCCCGGGCGGTGCCTGAGGGGGGGAGCCCAGAGGCCAGGGGGGCCCCGGGGCGGGGGGAATCCCGGGGAAATTGAGGGGCTTGGGGGGCTGGGGGCGGAGGTGTGGGGAGGTCTGCGCGATGCGGGGCATCAGGAGTACGGGGGGCCCACGGGGCTGGGGGGCTGGAGGGGGCCTCTGGGGCGGGGGCTTTCGGGAGATCCTGGGGAGGGTGAGGGGGCTTCAGGGACTGCACACAGGGGGGTGCTGATGGCTGGGGGGGCTTGAGGGGGTTGTGGTTATGGGGGGCTTTAAAGGGACAGTGGTCTGGCGGTGGGATTTGGGGGGGACAGTGGACCCTGGAGAGGTGCTGGGGAGTCTTGAGGCACTGTGGGCGCGGGGGCCCGGGGAGTGGGGGAGCTTTGGAAGGTGAGGGAGTGAATTGGAGGGGGGAGATGTCTGTGGAGGTTGTAGGTATGGGAGGCCCTTTGGTGTGCAGGTCCTGGGGGACCCTGGAGGGATACGAGGTGTCCTGGGGGAATCTCGAGTATTAGAGGGGCCTGGAGGGGACCCTGCGGGGACCCCCTGAGGTGCAGGTGCTGGGGGAGCCCCTCTGACTGGGATTCAGCCCTCCTGGGCGAAGCGGGGTTTGGGCTCAGTGTGGTGGCTTGTGGCTCTTCTGGGGCAACTGGGGAGGACGCAGGCCTACGTGTGTGTGGGGTCCCAGGGGCAAACTGATGTAGAAAGGGTGTGGAGAGGTTGTAGGTGCCTGTGGGGGTGTGGTGGGGAGCAGGGTGTGGGCTGGGGTACGGACTTGGGTCTGCAGAGTGTTGGGAGGTGGGGGACTGTCAGCCCCATGCAGTCGCTGGGGCATCAGTGACTCCCACAGCACTGCGTGAAGGAGGACCTGCGAACAGCAGGGGCTAGAGAATGAAGTAGTTTCTTCTGAAGTCTGAAACAGTGGTTAATTTTCACTGGGGCACTTTGAGAGCTCAAACTTCTGAGAGTGTGTCAAAGTGGTGAGGTTTCACTGTGCACTTGCTCATCTGCCCTGCTGGCGCTGTGAAATCCGTTGCCTTTCAGTAGCTCCAACTTTGTGAGCACAGCCTGGGTCACGTCTCAAAGTTGTTTTGTTCCTACTGCCAGGAGTGCTGGTATGGAGTCCCTCAGCCTTACTAAGGAAAAGAGATCGGCGGGTTCAGGTGTGAGACGAAATGTGTGTGACAACAAAACCTCCTTGTTCTGCTCAGC
Source organism: Falco naumanni (assembly GCF_017639655.2). Lineage (NCBI taxonomy): Eukaryota > Metazoa > Chordata > Aves > Falconiformes > Falconidae > Falco > Falco naumanni. The sequence continues at coordinate 859,403 of NW_024427345.1, read as the reverse complement.
TTTCCCTATTTTGCCCTCTTTGCCTCTTCTTTGCCAGGTCCCATCATTATGTTGTTTCTTCATGAAGTTATCCCTTCTTTCCCTGCTCAGGTCCCTCTAAAGACAACATTTCCACTTAACACCCAGGAGTACAACATAAAAGTGTTGCTAACGCTTCAGTGGACTTTACAATTTATTTTGCTTCACTGCAGTGCTCGTTGGGCTTTCTTCCACCAGGCATGGTCTGAAGGGGTTGTCTAGTTCTTTGCAAACGGCTTTAAAAATAGTTGTGACTGAAATGCAGTCATTTCTGGAGAGGAATTCAGCAGCAGTTCTCAACCATGAGCTTTGTTGGACAGTTTTTTTGGATTGGGGTTTTCTCAGCAGAGTCTAAGAATAACTTCAGTGTTTGAATGTGGAGAAGTTTGTGGGAGGTGAATTGAACAGCCAGAATCCCATTTGGAAAATGAATAGGGTTAACATTCTTGCTCCTTGTTTCCTTAAATTGAGAGATCATATTCACCTTCTGTGACTTGAGTGGGGTAATTACTGTTGCCAGCTGTAATCACTTTTCAGGCTGGAGGGTGCTGGAGTGCTTGTTTGCTCTTAGTGTTAAAAACAAACAAACAAAAAAGGTGTGGGTTCCGCTGGTGGAAGCAGCTAGTCAGCCATCGACCTGCGAGGTTTGTAATGATTACCTGCAGCTGGGATGGTCTTTTCTCAGAAGAGTGTTTCTGATCCTAGAAGTTGGTTGGGAATTGAGAAGTGGAAGACTATTTTAGTATTCGATAGACCTCACTGCTTTGAGAACTTTAATACAGCCACGAACTTCCTTAATTGCATGCCAATCTTTTGGTTATACCTAACTGTAGTATGTTAAACAGTTCCTCTCCTTTTTGACACCTGCCTGTCAACTAATGGTAAAAACCCAAACATACCATGTCCAACTTACTGCTTAGCCAAACTAGGCGTCTAGTTATTTTAATCTTTCCTTGTAAATCAATCCCTTCAGCTGCTTAACTATATTTTCCTGAATGCCTTCCAATTTGTCAATATCTTTCTGATACAGAATAGCTTGGAGTTGAACGTATTTTGCATCAGAGTGTTGGAGATGGGGACTTTCCCTCCTTGCTCCCTGCTCTGATTTAAAGAAGGAAAAGCTTTACACAAACTTTGAGTATGTTAAAGCGCCCACTTGCAATTTGTCTTTCTCTTAACTTTCAGTAAGTTAAGTACCTTAACTTTTTCCATGTTGAGAGATATTTCTAACGTTAATTTCTACTTACTCTTGCTCCTATTTTTTTTTTTCTCAAGGTTTCTTATTTTCTGGTCTTCTCCAGCATTTCCTACTGTATGTTTCTAGTACTCTTGATTTTTATTTTTATGTTTTCCCTCTGTGTGATTTACGAAGGTGTCAGGCGAAAATGAACTTGCTGTTGAGACTTGCTGAGTCCCACTGTTAGACACTCAGCCCACCTGGGTACGTTGCAAGTGTCACTACTTTTTTTAAGCTGGTTGACGGGACAGTTGCTAGTCTGAGTTAACTTGGAAATGCTGTACAATCTGTGTGGCACGACTGTGATCTGGTGGTGATTGTGTAGATATGCCATGTAGGAAGGTGACAAAAATAAAAGGATGTGGCTTAAAGAAAAATCAAACTTCTCATTAATGTCTTTATTTCCATCTCGTCTGAAACCCCTCGGAGCCTGACTGGAAGAGACACTGACTGCAGAGGACATTCTCAGGATGGCTAAAAGGGGGTTTGTGTACGTGGTGTGGGACAGGCAGGAAATTTCCCTTACCTGTTTTGAAAGATGGGGAAGTCTGAGAGAGGAAGCATGAGTGAGTGGATGGATGTGAGAGGATGGCTGGGGGGAAGAAACCAAATCCTCCTTCCATCCTCCTTGAGCACGCAGGAGCCTGCTTGTAGGGTCCACCGGTCTCACATGATGAAGCAGCCAGGAGGAACTGGAGCTCTTCTGAGGGTGTGCAGCGGGGATCAGGGTGACTAGGACATGTCCTCACCCAGAGCCAGTCACCGCCTCTTTGTGGTGGAAACTTTTTAAAAATGGCTAAGTAAAATACACTCAGCTTCTGGCAGGCCTTGTGGTGCATGTGTTGTTTTTCGCAGCATGTGTTAGCAGAGGATCTCTGGATTGGATTTTGTTTTGGACTAATTTTTTGCTGCATCACATGTGATGCTTTTTTGCATTCTGCTTGGTTTTATTTACCCTTCTGAATTTCTTGGTGCCTTTCTTTTTTTTGCCTTTTTACATTCCTAGCACTGAGAATTGAGGCCAGACTTCCAAAACTGCTCTTTCCTCAGTCATTTAGCACCCAGCTACAATAAAATATTTCCTGCCAAAATGCATTGTAACACACCTTCAGGACTGGGGACCTGTTGCTTCCTGTAACTTTATTAATTTTTTCTCTACCCTTTTGAAGTAATATAGTTTCTCCATTCTGGTTTCAAGGAACTTGTAATACAGCAGGTGAATGCTGAGTGGTGTAGGCTGAGCAGAGAAACAAGCCAGGGGGCTGGGTTTCCCTGGGGAGCTAGAAATGGTTTCTGTTTGGTGTAGAAGTGTGTAGGAAGCTGTCTATAGAGACTAAAATAAAAGTACATTTATAGCCTTGCTTCCTTTTGAATATAAAACTGAGGTTTTAATCAGCCTTCACATCATAATATTTGTCACATCTTTTTGTCTGGCTGATGAATTTCTCCATCATGTCGCTTCAAGTCCTCAGCGAATCCCGTAATTCTGCTGCTCCTTCACTTCTTCAAATTGCTTTGCTCAGCTCTGAGGAGTTAAGGCTCGACCTGTGCACAGCCTTGTTCTGGTGGTGGCTGGAGCAGGTGTTTGAGGCCCGCTGTCCTGCGTCCGTGGCCTCAGCCCTCCACCAAGCGATGCACACGGGGGCAGGGAAGCTGCAAGGGCCACGGCGAGCTCACGTGTTGGAGGACACCAGCATTTCCTAATTTACAGCCCATGGAGGTGCCAGTATCCACAGAGGTTCCTCTCCAAGCCGCTGGTTGATGTTGGTGTGATCGGGTTTGTTCTCCCTCTTTAGAGCTGATATTAACACAGTGTGTTTTGCTGCAATTAGTCTTGGCTCGTGGGAATTTGGCTTAATTGCTTCTCTGAAGTTCGATTTCATAATCTTCCAAGATGCTTCTTGCTTTTTTCCACCTCCCCGACACACCTGCTGGGGCACGTGCTGATGCAGAAGTCAGCCATACAGTACCCTTTGTACAGCACATGCTGTATTTTAATACGTGCCCAAGTTTGACATTTGTTTTTGAAACATGATAAATTCAGCGCCTTAACCAGCCCCAACACGGTGTGGTTTCACTGAGGCTAAACCTAACTTTGATGTAGGCTAATTATTTAGTGGAAAGGGATTTTTGGCTTGCACCTCTTTCGTCTAAGCTCTTGGCATGCTTTGCTGGGGTGGCAGTGAGAGGCCAAGCTGGCCGGGGTGAGTTTTTCTGCCTCCATGTCACTGTTTTGCTGTTGTGCACGAGCAGGGGCTGCAGTCCCGCAGCAGGACAAGCACGGAGCTGAGCTCCCGGGCGACAGCAACCATTTATTGAAGTTTCCCAAGGAAAACAACGTGTTTTTAGCTCGCGGGGATCACAGATGGCTCTGCCGCTCTGGTTGCAGGAGCGAGCCAGCCTGCGGAGAGCCTGCAGAGGTCTGGAATGCCACTCTGCTGTCCCACCCTTGTGCGAGAGAATGAAGCAGAGTGGAGACGTGGTGCCAGCCATTGCAAGCTGGTTCATGAATAAACAAAGCTCCTCTGCCAGCTACGGGCCGTGCTACCCACTGCGGGTGTTCCTCTGCGCGCTCGGCAGAGCTCTGAGCTCTCTTTGTCAGGCACGGCTACTGAAAAACCCGACAAGGGAAGCTGTGCGAAGACATTTTCCTCCCCTTCTCCTGAAAAACAGATGTTTGAACTCCTTTAGTATGAAATGCAAGTTGTGCCTGGAGTTGAAAAGACAGTAAAGCTGTGAAGTTCACCACTTCCCTGCCTTTTGGGGATGCGCTGCCACACTTGTAGTGTTGCTATTAGCAGAGCTCTTGCACAGCTTTCATTTTTTTGTGCTTATGGAGAATGTTTTCAGCCCTGGTTGGCAGAGACCTCGTTCTGAATACCATTGTTACTATTTAAAATAATAATAATAAAAAAAGCAGTCTTTCACAGGCTTCAGTGTATTAAGGACTTGGCTAGACGTGGACTTGGCAGTGCTAGGGAATAAGCAATGCCCAAATGAGTGTATTTATACCTGTGTAACCGTACCGAGCTGTCTTATGCCCTTTAACTGTTTCCAAAGTGAGTAAACCAGACTTGGAGCAGAACACGGCTTTCTGGGTTTTCTGCCAAAAAGCTCTTGCTGGTGCTGAGTCTGCTGAGACGAAGGAAACAAATCTTCAAATTGCTAAGTAGTTAATGCTTGCAATTATTTAAAATAGCTGGCATCTAAAATAGACTTGTTTCTAGAGGTACAGCTGGTCGTGTCCACAGCTGAAGATGCTGGAAGTCTGAAGAAGTTTTGGAAGTGAGATTGAACGGGTGAAGTTGGAAGTAGGTTGCGTGTGGGGAGAGAAAGCTTTGCCAGAATGTGCAAATTTGCAAAATGTGAAGTTTTCTTCAATCTTGTGCTGTTCTTGTTGCAGCAGGGTCTGAAGGTAGGCTTGGCAGCCATTCATGGGCCATTCTTCTGCTGTTCCAGCACTAGGAATAATCCCTTATGTTTTTTTGAGTGTTAGTAAAATAGAGCTGGAGGGTGAGCGGAGGGAGGTGAGATCCAAAGGCAGATTGTCACCAGGGGTGACGGCAGCCGGGTGCCAGGTCTCCTGGAATCAACCGTTGGGTCTCAAAAATGTGAAAGCAGAGACTTAGCTGAGCATCCCACAGTGCAGGGTAGATGTACTGTGTGGAAACAGGGCTGAGGAAGTTTGTCTACAACGTTAATCGGATCAGAAGGCTTTATATGGAAGAGTGCACTGTTACAAACCTGGAGAGTTTATACAAGAGCAATTGCTCATCGTCCAGATCTTCAGTCTGACTGAGCTGTGGGCAAAGCAAATGTGATGAAATGTGATTTTTTTTTTTTTTTTTTTAAACATAATCCTGAATGTGCTGGCGGTGTTTTAATGAGCAAGTATGTTTTCTGGTGCAGGTGGTAAGAAAGTTCCTAAGGGATGCTCGCTTTTCTTTGTGTGGATGTTTTTCATCCTTCTGCCTTACATTGCTTTCTTTTCCTTTGTTTTTTTTTTTTTTTGAAACCTGTCTGTTTTTAATGCATATAGAGTGCCCGTTTGTATGATCCACGTTTAGGATACTGTATCCTTCACTGATGTAAGATTTCATGTTTTGAATTATGTAAACTATATATAGGAAATCACTGCTTTGTTCACCGCTAAAAGACAATCATTCTGAAGGCAGAATGGAGTTCTAGTTAAACAACTCACAATAAAGTACCAAATTTCTAGGCATTGCTTATATTTGGAATATTTCTTGCTCCCTTCTGATTTTAGGGCTCGCATATCAAATAATGACACCATAAAATGTGTGTGCCTTTGAATGCTAAATAAATAAAAATGCCCACATGTGATGTAAATAATAACAGGTGAGACTAAATATTTTTATTTTATGACCACACGTACATACAGGAGTGTCGTGCCTTTCTGTCCCCTGTCCCGCTGGTGCTGTTTCAGTTGTTTTAATTCATTGACAAGAGCTTTATCTGGAGGTTGTCACTTACATAAGAGGCTCTCCTAGTCTTAACTCGGTGCAGCCTTGACTTCGATCTTCCTTTAAAACTATTCACACACCATTGTGGGGAAAATATGTTCAAGCTTGACTTGGGCTCTTATGTCCCATTTTCAGCAGCTTTTTTCTTCCTCACTTTCATTGAAACAAGAGCTCTTAAGCAGCTAGATAATTTCAGGAAATGGGACTCGAGTTTCTAGGTCACTTAGGTATTTCCTAGGTAAAATAATGCATTCTCTAAGGCTTGTCATGTCTTTCTTGTAATTATCTCTGCTCAGTGAGAAACAGTGAGTCTCTTAGGTTTTTCCTTCCTTTCTTAAACTTGAATTATTTCTGTCTCCTGTAGTAGATATCTTGCAATATGTTGTCCCTGCTGTGAAGAAGTATATAGCTGAAGATGTATCACCGCTAATGAAGAACCACAAGGCGACCCGAGAGCCATAGTGTCAGGATCCAGAAGCTGCCTGCGTGCGTCTTGGAGAGTCTGCCTTTAGAGTGTCTGTTTACTGTGTGCTGTCGTGCTACAAATTTGAACCTGCTGGAAGCAATGCCAGAAGCATTTCCTACCTGGTGATCTCCGCTTGGAGCCTTTCTTTCTGCAGGCTGCAAGGATTCATTTGGTTGTGGTATGAAGGAGGAAGGAAAAGCTTGTTGCCTGAGGCTGTGAGGAACATTTGTGCCACGTTGCTTTGGCTAGAGTTGGATGTGGATGTGCTCTCACCTTTGTTGCTCTGGGTTCACACTTAGATTGTTACCTCTGGGTCTGGCCAAAGGTGCAAGGTCTGCTCTGATAGCAAAGGTGACAGCAGTGGTGGGAATTAAGTGGAGGCTTGTCTGACCTCAGTGGAGAGCCTCAGGGACTTCCAGGTAATTCCTCCCATTTTGGAGGAGGTCCTGGAACAGCAAGTTCATGATCGTGCCTGGGGCCTCGCTGCTTGTTGCAGCGTGGAGGCCAGGTGCTGTGTTTGATGGGACCTGGTAGGTGCTCCCATCAAATGCTCTGCCTAGGTGCTGCCGATGAGTCCTGCTCTGTCTGCTGTCGGTGTCTTGCAGTTTGGATTCTCCCCGGTGTCTTAGGGTAAATACTTTGGGGACATCCTGTACAGTCCATCTTTCTTCCAGAAGCTGGGAGGGGAAGCACAGCTTTGGCATATGAGTGATTGGTAGATGGTCCTTCTCCATCTTCTTGCCTGGGGAGGTTGCTGACTTGCTGGTTTAGGTTGGATTTTGTCTTGTGTTCATCAAAGGCTTCGAAACCCTTTGGACAGATGCCTTTTCATATTAGAAACCTAGTCCTTGGCACCTCACTAGAGAAGCCTTGCTTGTGTTAAAGCATGTTTTGCCAAGCTATGGCTGCCTCAGCGACGTTTGGCAAGGATTAGTTGAAGTAGGTATTTGAAGAGCAGCAGCTACTTCTTTCTCAGAAATCTGATCATGAAAGGAGGAGCATGAGGATTGGGCTGTTAGTGTTTTGGAATCTGACCTCTCAAAGGTACTGAACTCGGGAAGTGCTCACGAGGCATCTGCACACCGGTGTCCCTCAGCTCATGTCAGAGAGCATAAGGACCTCGCAAAGATAGTTGTAGATTGCTCGAGCTTCTCGCAGTTGGTCTCACTTGGCTTTTTTCATCACGGTGTTCCGCAGAGATTTAAAAAAACCCAGTATCCTTCCCTTTGTGCAGCCCAGACCTGTGGCTCAGCTGGGCCCCAGCCATGCTGAGATGACATGAGAGTTTCTCTGACACCTTGCTCTGGAGTTGGAGGCCAGGCCAGATCTGATCTGGAGGCTGGCCAGTGTGAGGAGGCTCTTGGACAATGGAGCTTCTATAATGGTTTTTATCCTGCCAGAACCTAATGTGGAGGCAACGTTAACAAATTACACTTCTTGTTATGGTAACGGTAAACTCGTTGCCGTTTATAAAAGGGTTATAAACGGTGTAAGTTGTGCGGTTGGGAGGGCCGGTGGAAGCTGTGGTGGGAAAAGCCTCCTAGCTGTCTGGAGCTCTCAGCTGTGAGGGGGGTTTGCTGCTGTAATTGCAGGGGAAAAGCTTTCCTGGTCTTAGCAAAGTCTGTCATGGCTGGTGCACAGGGTTTGGGGCCCGTGTTGCTCCTTTTGCTGGAGTTTGGTTTACGTTTGACAGGATGCTGACAGTGCCTCCCTATCCCATTGCTCGCACACGGAGAGGAGGAGGGCGCAACTCTCGCTCATGGCTGTTGCTCCATGTGAGGTTTGACCCTCTTCCCAAAGCATGTAGAAATACTCTTTGCACTCAGGCTGTTAATTTGCTCCGGTGTGAGCTGAGGAAAGCTGCTTTTTTCCGTCACTTTAGGGCCAAATGTCCTGCTTGGTAGGAAAGATCGTTCTTCTGATAGCAGCAGGTGCAGCTCATGGGGGTGGTGAAGCTCCAAGGCTGTTTTAAGGCACTAGCAAGTGAGAAGCGAGGGTGTTGTGCATCTTTGATGCTATCAAGGTGATAGTTCTCACTATTTGGGGATGCTCTTGTGGCTCGGAGATCCTCTACAAGCTTCTCAGCAGCACTGAGCACCCAGAAAGGTACAGTCAGGTGGTAAGTGGTTGGACTTTGCTTTCACCCTCTGCTGTAGGTTAACTTGTAACGACTTGTTAAATACTGTATGTCTGTTGGAGATTTACTTCAAGTGAGTTCCTTGCCAATATTCCAGTTTATACAGTTGGGTTTGCTTTATCAAGCTTATAAAGCATAAGGGTGTTGTGCCGCTAAAGCAGATTTTATAGCGTCGGCTTTTGGCCTTCTTTCCCAGTTGACAATTTTAAGCTCTCTTGTAGCTTTTTGGTTACAAAGCAAACATTCGCACTCCTTCTCTTACACCCCAAAATAACTTTAAAGTCAAAGCCTAGGACTGACAGCAGCCTGTGCGTTTTCACTAAGCTTGGTGGTGGCCTCTCCCTGTAAAATTTAAAATCTTTCGCAATGTGTGTAGTAGCTGGCAATAGTCAAACGGAGATCTGGGCACCCAAAGGTGCAGAACCAGCTCTGTTCCTAAGTCCCTACAGGCACCTAATGTAGTTTGAGAGTCAGCAATCATTCACCAGTGGAAATTAGGTGCCAAATTGACTTTACTAGGCAGGTTGGGTGCCTAGCCCTCTGCCTTGCAGAGCTAACCCTGCAACAAGGAAGCCTAGATGTTAAAGTGGCTTTTTTTTGTTGTTAAGAAAGAACTTGACCTGTTTTGGCTTTTCCCCACTTCATGGTGGGTTATGGTGCTGCAAGCCATCTCTGCGATGTGGTATGTTAATCCAGGCAAGCATGGGGAACGCTGATGCCGAACCCCAGGCAAGTGCTACGGCAGGACGGGGTTCCCTTCCCTGCGTTTTCGGGGTGCAGCTGCCTCTGTGACCCTGCCGATCCCAGCCTTTTCAGAGCACTGTGTGCTGAATATTCATTTCGATTGTCAGGAAGCTCGAGGCATAGAGCTGTTAATGACTGCACTTAGAAAAATAATAAAGAGCCTTTCCTGGAACAGTCTCAAAGCAACATGTTTCCTTCCTTGCATTTTAGTGGGAAATCTCTTACTATTTTTGAGAGCTTGGGGCAGTGCCTTATGCTTCCTTCTCTTTTGGCTAGCAGAGTAGAAATGGCTGTCTTAGTCTTTCTTTCCCTTGTACTTGCCAGAAAGCAGTTTGGGTTTTGATTGTAACCAACCTCTCTTCCAGTTCCAGCTCCCAGTGGCAATTACAGATTCTGTCTCAAGTCTGCGATCTTGTATACTCTCCTGTAGTAAGATGTATGCTACAGCACAGATTCTGTGCAGCCATCTATAATAATCTAGTTTATTGTGGTTTTATCTCTTCTTCCCAGTAGCAGTGTACTGCCTGTCCTTGGGGCTCGGTCTAGTGTCTTGAGCACTATTTGTGTTTGAATAGGCTTGTTTGTATTGCAGCTCTGGTTGTTAATGCTCTTGGCATGGCTCCCAGGTCTCAACAAAGTTACCCAAATTGATCTGGGATGGCCTTGCGACTCATTAGTCTCTGAGAATTAATCCCATGTAGCTCAGTCTCATAAAAAGTTAACTCCTAGCTCTGTTTTACCTTTTGCATTAAACTGGCATGCTAAAACTAGAGGCACAGCAAGGAGCACAGTGACTGGATCGAGGAGAAAACACGCTTTGCCTGCCACAGGTGTAGTAGTACCCGGGCTGTACCTTGCAATAATCCCAGGTAACAAAACCTTCTGTGGGGAGACTTCTTTCTCTTTTTCGGGGGAATATGGGTATTATGATGATTTTTTTGACCAACCTGGTCTAGTGGAAGGTGTTCCATGGCAGGGGGGTTGGAACCAGACAGTCTTTAAGGTCCCTTCCAACTCAAGCGTTCTATGGTCATAAGAGCACCGTTTCTGATCCAGTTCTGCCTTTGCTTCTCCTGCTGTCAGCTAAATACTGTAATTTTTCTACAAAAGTCACAGCCCTCCCTGGGTCCTGCACCCTTCTTGAAAAGTCTTTGCCCTGTTTAATAGCCTGGGACAGTTGCTAACTGGTTTTCTGTATTCCCTGTGGGTTGAAAGACGTCTTACCTTTAGCTGCACCTTTGCTTGGACTTGTTCCTGCGTGCCTGGGGCTGGTGTCTGTGATGGGTTTTGCATCTGACTCTGAAGGGCGCTTTTTCATTTTGGAGAGTAAAACAGTTATTATCTCTGCGCCAGTACATGTCCTGCAGTGATACAGGATGGGGCAGCTGCACTGAACCATCTGGGTACCCTCTTTTTGCTTGCAGATGTCTCAGATGAACTCCCTCACCCTAGAGCCCCTGCTAAAACCCATTTTGGGGCACCGGGTGCCACAATCACCGCAGTGTCAGCGCTGACACTGACACCAGGCACCCATGCAGTTATCCTGTGTGATTTGTCTGCTTTTCCTCACCACCTCTCCTTCCATCGTTGCCATAACTATTGGCAGACTATTAAAACTGATGCCAAAATTCCCCAAGTTGTCCCTTTTCACAGCACAACGCTTGAGCAATTCATTCTTTTGGAGGCTGCAAATCTGAGGGGTGAGGGAGCACGGTGGGAGACTGAAGCCTTTTACTGGAATCTGAAAAATAACTATAGATAAACTCATGCACAGGCAGAATATAGAGCGAGGGAGGCTTGATCTTACCTGCAGGTGTCTGCTGTCTCTTGGACACTAACAGCCCTTTTGTTTCTGTGCTGCACCTTTCACTGACAATCTTAACTTACAGTCAGTTCCCTAGGTACGTCCTTTCTCTTGATGTCCCTATCTCTAGCAATTTTCTTTCTTCTAACTCATTTTGCAGCTCATTCTTCAATCAGGTTCTTCCTAGGCGAGTAAATCTTAGCAGAGGGAGACTTCTGTCAGCAGAGCGTGCAGTTTGCTTTTGTTTTCTGTTCTACTTTAAGTCTATTTTTAGGAGGTTGTTGTGCAGCTCTTTTGGTTTTGTTTCATAGTTGGTGCAACCTCTAGCTTTAATTTTGTGGTCATATTAATGTAAAGTTTATCCTTATGATTTATGGGAATAAACCTTAAATGTGCTGGTACTGGTATACTGGTAAGCGCATTCGTGCTGGAGAGGGGAGCCATGCTGGCAGACTCAAAGTGGAACGGTTTTTATGTACACCCAAGTGTTCATTGGGATTTAAAGTATTTCAGTTTGTCTGCAAGGCACAGATGCAAGAGTGTTGGCCACAAGCATGCCTGCAATAACAATGGTCACATGCAAGTATGACAATAGAGCTTTATTTTTAGAGGATTTTTCATACCACCTCTCTCCCCCAATGTTCAGCAGTTAATGACCTGGCAGTTTCTTCCATCTTACCACTGAGGTTTAAGGAAAAGGTTGTGTGGTTTTTTTGTTGGGGTTTTTTTTTTTTTTCAGGGATTTGAGGTGATGGCGGGGGAGTGCTTTCCAGTTGGGAGCTGTGAGGGTCCCAGTGTTGGACACAGGAGATGCTGGGCCACCATCGGAGGCAGCTGGACATAGGAGGGTCCTCAGAGGGGATGTAGAGTTACTTGCTCATGACTTTCGCAAACCAGAAGAGGCGTGACTCAGACTTACAAATCTTGGCTTGAGACTGATTCCAGACCTCAGCTGCTTGTCAGTAGTTCAGCTGGAACAGGTCCGTAAAAGCTGCGAACACAAAAACCCACGCTGCTCATATCTGGATCCTGACACGCATTAGGGCAGCTGAGTGTCCTTACCGCCAGGGCACGGGGTATTTGTGGGAACGTCCACTTGTGAACACGTGGCTGTGGGTAATGCTACTAAAGACAATTAAGAATCTGACTGTGGCACTTTCTGTGGCATCAGCCTGGTGCTGCCAGCCAAAACCATGACTTGACCTGTGGCTACAGACATACCTCAAACTCTTCCTCTGTAAAGCTACAATAGTGCGTTGGAAAGGATAGAGAGCATCGTGGATGAAAGGATCCATAAATGCCAAACGTGCTTTTGAAAATGTGTATCCTGCTTCTGGTGTCTCTTCCTAAACTGTTTCCAAATTAAAGTTTGGAAAATGGGTTCCATGAGGTGCCAATGCACATCCTGAGGGAAATCCTTTTCAGGAAGGCTGGTCTTTCATTGCTGTTGTTGATGCATGTAATATGTCTTAATTCCTTTTAAGGGAGTTAAAATATTACCCCTAGGTGTCTGTCTAGACTAGGATAACGGGCTTCGTTTTTTCTTAATGGGTTCATTAACATGCTTTGGGACCACTTCAGTTTATGGACTGATATACCAGGGGGAAAGTAGCATATGGGCTGACTTTAATATCTGTAGGAAGAATTAAACTTTTAAATAAGTGGAAATTTTGATTATTGAGGTAAGCGAAACCAGCTTATCCCCAGACCAGTGTCCCAGTCAAGTTCTTCCTCGGAAATAAGAGGGTGTGGTGGGCAGCTCAGTTCATTTGGATGGGACAGGGCGGTTTCAGCTTTCATGAGATACTTGCAGCCTTTTCCCTTCCAGCTCCTGCAAATACCAACAGCCTGTTGAGATGGGTAAAATACATATTTTAAAGGTTGTAACATTGTCCTGTCTATGTATGAACCTGGGCATCACTGTTAACCCCTCTAGAACTTCACACTTAGGTTGTGGTTCACTGCCAACTTGAAAATTATACGTTTTGTTAAAGTACCTGCCAGCTAATGCCCTTATGCAGGGAGGGAGTAGGGAATCGGCATGACTGGTTTGTGTGTGGGGGGGTGCTGGCGGGGGGAAAAGGCATGACAGAAATTCAGCAGTAACAGTGGGAAAAGGCAGAACTTTCTGGCGCACAATTCTCCCTGGCCAACAGGAGATGGGGAGCCTGGGCGGGAGGAAACAGGCTGTTGACTAAACAAGTAGAAGGTCCCAGACTGGAACTCCCTCATGCTTCCCATTCCTGCAGCTCGTTTGCACTCTTGCTTCCTGGTGGACTTCTGTGAAGGGTCATAGGGAAGGACAATAAAGCAACTTCAAAAGCATGTGGAGCTTTATGTCCCTAAAACGGTGGTGGAGGGGTGTGTGTGAATCTCCTCCAAACTGCGATATTCTTTGTCATCACGACATTGGCAAAGGCTTGTCCAGCTCTGACTGGGGCCTCGTGCAGCTCTTTGGGAAGACCCTCCTCTCTTCCTTCCATCATGTAGAAGGAGGCACAGCGGACACTGTGGCATGTAGCCTCCTCCTGTGCTGGCACTGATGCTGCAGGTAAAACTCTTCACCTCCATCTGTCTGCCTTCCCTTTGCAGGGGCTTGCCTAGATCAGGGATCCTCACGGCAGCCTTGGATTGCAGTTGATCCTGTCTATGCCAGGCATTGCAAACAGGTTAGTTAAAACATAGTTCTAAATATATTTAATCTGAGGTGATAGGTATATATTCTGAAGACCTTCTGTTAGGCTTAAACTTGGAGAGGAGAAAACAGTTCAGAAGTGGTAAGTAGCCTTGTCAGTGTAACTGTATCACGGTCTGTAGGTCTCCTCATACCCATTGCAGGGGTGAATTGCCACCTTCTTCATTGCTGAGAGCAAGCTCTTGCACCCAGGTTTAGCCGGTGATAGATTTCTCATTTATGAGCCTCCATGGTTCTAAGGGAATTTTGTATGGTTTGAGTTCTGCAGGTGCTAATTTGATATTTTGATTTGTTTGAGGGTTTTCTTTTTTAATTCTCTTGACTCTTCACGAGGGAATTCTTCCAGCAAGTTTCAGGTGGGTCTGCTGACTGAATTATTTATTAAGCAATCTGCAGCATGCTTGGTGTATTGCACACAAAATTGATGTGTCTGCACCACCACGTTCACACTCTTGACTCAGATTTTCCGAAGCCTCAAAGTAGATTGCCTCCAATTCTTTCTTCATCAGACCAATAATGATCTCCAAAACAATGTCTTGTAGTTCTTCTGAACTTAATAGAAGCCCTCTGCTATCAGTAAGGCCTCAGGCTGCCCAAATGCTCTCTTGTTAATGGACATTTAAAACACGCTGCCTCATAGCACATGCAGCAAAATACTTAACTTTATTGCACATCAGCTGTGACTTGATTACTCTTTCTGTTAGAAATGCATGAGATCCCTCCCAGCTAAGGACCTGAATTAACAAGTGGCTTTGCGCGCAGGTTCCTTGTGGAATCAAAACTTTGAGTATCTTCATACCCTACAAATGCAATTCATGCAGCGACTGAATAAGTGGAGCCTGCATGGGTGTGCATTTAATCTAGAGGGTTCGTTTTCTCTAGCCACAAAGCAATCGTAAGCGGGATGGCCAGGATCACAGCAGATGGCAGTGGTGGAGCTGGGAGTGGGGCTTGGGTGAACATCGCTCTCTGACTCTGTCTCACTTTGTTTGCAAAAAGAGCCTCTCGTCTCACGGATGCTATCACGGCACGTACCTCCTGTGTCAGCTCGGTGTCAGCCCAGCATCCTGGCATGCACTGAACCACTCCGCAGAGTATTTCTCATTTATCTCAATGCCAGAAGTAGGAAGAGGCGATGTTCCCAACAAATAAAGAACAAGATTAACTTCAGGAAAAAGTTGTCATTGCTGCCTCGGTGCTGACACCCTTGGATAAGCATTGCTGGAGAAATGGTGAAGTGTGGCGGTTGTCCTGGCCACACTTGTCCAGCTTTGCAAACATCCTCTTGCAATGCTGCAGTTGCTTTGGTGAGGAGTTAAAAGGTGCGGTTGGAGCTGGGAATGAGATCCATTACAGAGCACATGCACTCTTGGAAGCAAAGCTCGTGTTTATTCTGTTTTTCTGCATGCTGTGCTTGCTCCAGAGGAGTTGCTTCTGTTGAGAGCGCTGCTCTATACAAGCTAGTCATCAGAAAATTTGTATCTTAAATACCCTGTGCAAACTCCAAGGGGTGCCTGATTATCAGCACAACACACACTTGAGACTGCTGCTTTGAAGTGTGGCTTTGGGTTTACTTCTTTTTACAGACAGCCTATAGGTTATTTGCATGAGTTAATACGGCAAGGGAGGAAGAAAAACACATACAGACTTGGGGAGCACAGTCTGTTTTGGTTGAAAATGGTCTCTTCAGTTTTCTGTGAGACGGCAGCTGCTTGTCAGGTCTGTGCTGACAGAACTTTGAAGCACGCTTCAGTAATCTGTCTGCATTTCTCTGCTTCCCCTTGCTGTTTCCAACATGCTAAAAATCATCAAAACAGTGAAATACTGTCCCGCGGCTGCAGGAAGAGGAATGAGAATGTGTTCCCAGTATCCAATCATCTGCTTATTCTGCCTGTTCTTAAGAATAGAATTTATTGAAGCAATTTATCCTGACTAAATGTGATATAAATCTGAGCACATGTATGTACATACCAGTCATATTCTGTAGTGAACGAGCAGCTAAATCTTTCTTTAAAGAATGAGTGAATCCTCCTGACACTTTGCAAGATCGAGTAAACTGAGGTTTTTGCCATGTGTTGGTTCCGATTTTTTTTTAATAGAGCTGCTTGTTTTGCTATCAGAAGTAGCTGGCAGGCAGCCTGAAATGCCATTGGGTTTTTGCTTTGTTTTCCTGCTCTCCGTTTCAGTTAGTGTTATCGAAGCACTGGGAGTGACAGCTGATCCATTTCTTTAATTTCCTAAATAGCTTTTCTATACATCGGAAGCATAAATACGAGGTAGAGAGACCCCTGAAGTTCTTCATGTTGGCGAAGGCAGCAGGCTGCTTAAGTGACAGTGGTAAGGACAATCTCTGACCTCTGTTAATTAAAAAAGCATAGGGTTGGCTGCCCTGTGAAATACGGCAGTCTCCCTCTGTAATAATTATGCTGCGTGTTTAACAATAAGATTTGTTTGTTGATGGAATAAACACATCCCTAACCTCATCCCACGCAACCGAGTTTAAATGTAGGAGGGTGATTTAAACAGTCTTCAAACACCTCCAGCACCAGCCTGACTTTGACAGGAAGGGGCATAACAACTGTCCTCTAAAGTTTTGTGACTTTGCTGCTGTCTCAATGTCGTAGCTCCTAACTTGAAGCTGCTTCATCACTTGACAGTTGCTGAATGTGGCGCTGGACTGGCAGAGACTTCTGGGGTTTGTGATTAGTTTGAGAACAGACTGTAAAAACTGACGCCCCAGGCTCCCTTTGTAGACCAGTTCACCAGCATACCTGGCTGCAAGGACTCTTGAGAGGAGCTTTCAGGCTCTCACGTGGCCTCGTGCTCAGCTTGCTGGAGGTACGTATGGTCACGCCTGGTGCTGTTTACACTCTAAGTGCCGTTCAAACACAAACCTGTGAGCCCACCAAGCGCAGAGTTGTGGCCCTGGCTTTTGTAGGCAGGTAACCCGTTTGTCAAAGCCTGCACAAATCGTTGACTGAATAGGAGTTAAGAAATCTGGAACTAATGACACTTGCTTCTACCTTCAGCTTGATAGACAACACTGGCTGCAGCTTCTGGGAGCCTGGGCCGTGCCAGGAGCCGTGGGACAGATCCTTGTCTCTTATGGGCAAGGAAGACGGGTGCACAGTGAGACGAGTGACGATGTGACTGTCAGGAGGGGGAAAACTAACGCCCAGGCTGCCCAAGACAGCAATATTTGACTTTTATTTGGTCTGTATCCTGATACGATAGTCTTACCTGCCACTGTACTGCACAGGTGATGGTAAAATAACTCTAGCAGTCATCAAGTTGATGTGTCCTTTGTCTGATCTGACTTCTTTTGTTATTTTCTTACAGAGAGAGTTGTAGTGAGGCTGCCCTCTGCTAGGAGTGGGTGATGAAGGGCTGAGCACTCTTGACTCATTCAGAGCTGCAGCGTTTTGTGCAGCTACCTGGAAGGTTCGGTTGCAGTGTTTTTTGGACCCCAAGCACAGGTGACAAAGTGTTTAATCAGTTCTGTGCTTCTCTTCTTTGCGGTGTCAGAGAGTTGGTCCGAGCAGTGGTTTGGTATTACAGGAAGGTTTGACCTCTTCATCCCTCTTTGCTGGAGGCTGCTTTTGCATGTTAAAGCTTCCTGAGGAAGCCTGGGTTTCTCTGTGCCTTCAGAACAGGTCATACGTAACAGCAGCTCCTGTGTCCACTGTTAGATGCAGCAGATGCATGGAAGTCAGCTACGTCAGGGCCTGAAGGAGATTACTCTTGGAGGAGGATCAGTTTGCTGTGGGTGGAGGTGAGATCCCAGTTTGTTTAGCAGGCAAGAGCAATGGTTCAGTATTTTGGTTTCTCCTGGCCTAGAGCTCTCACAGAAGTTCAGAAGGATGGTACAAAGAGTCCTGTCTTTAACGTGTCCTTGTCTTGCTGTCATCTGTGCCTGTGTCACCTCAAGGCTAGCCTTCGCCAGGATTTAATCTTCTGGTGAAGATACAGAGCTGCTGTTATCTCCTGCGAGTTCTGCAAGCCCCATGTCACTTCTGTGGGCTTTTCTGAGGGGGCTGCTGTCGTGGGTGGATGTTCCTGGCCATCTTTATTGCTTTTATTATTATGCTCGTCCTATGCTAGGGAGCGTTTTGGCTGCTCGCCTGTTCCATTTGTGAGAGGGCTATTTATCCTTTTGTGAGTTCGTGTTTGCATAGGCCATGCAGTTTTGCTTAAAAAATCCAAACATAGTCTAGTGTAGTGGAAGTCTCTCCCCTTTTTGTGGGAGAAGAACTGGCAGCTGCTTTCTCATAACTTTTGGTTGTTGCTGATGTGCGCTGCGGCTGAGCCAGTGCTTGAGGAGGGGAATTCCACCTCCTGTAGCCACCCATTTTAGCTGCACACTTTTCTATTGCACACCAGCGTGTGGTAATAGAAAAATAACCTTTTTTTTCACGTTGAGCAATAATTGATTTCTGTGTCTTTTTCAATAAAAGCAAAAGGGGACTGTTTTCTGTAGCACATGCGTTCACCCTCTGCTGCGAAGTTGCATTCTTGGAGCACTTTCTCATATAGCTCCTAAAAATAACAAGTCTCCCCACCCTCTTGCTGTTGCTCAGTGCGTGTGCATGTATTAATGGTTAGAAATGCAAAAAGCTAACTAAAAGAGCCTGTGTCTTCGTGGACGCGTTTTGGCCGCATTCGGGTTTCATTTCTGCTCTTGGCTGTACCAAGCTGACATGCGTCGCTGCAGCCAAGTGCCGAACTTGGAGTAAGAGATGCTGGAAGCAACATGAACAGCCAGAACATGTTCGCACAGTAAACCCCCTGAAGAGATAGCATTTGCTTTATTATAGCTTTTTAAAATCCTGCTATAAAAATATCAGTGGGTGGAGGGAACCATTATTTCTTGAATTTGAGGTGGTGGGGGTTACTTTATTTACTCTTATTTTTTATTAATAAGAATAGCTTCACTTGTAGCATAATAGGACTGAGTGTTTTGTTATCCTTGGCTATAATCTGTGATAAACTACCCCTGCCATCAGCCTTGTAGTTTACCCACTAGGGAGCCAGATTATTGCCTTGTAAAACGGAGCACCACTCCTATAATCCCTTAATTAATTAAATGACAAATTTTAGTTCTCTCCCATTGAAAATATAACTTGTACATAGAGAGGACTTGGATTTATTTGATCACTTCTTGGTTGCACTTTGTTTTTTTTCCTGTAGATTGTCACTGTCTTTGCCTATGTGTCTGTGCTTTCTACTGTAAATGCTGCGGGAGGGTGAAGCAGGCTCGGCCCTTCCTCGGCACCCGCTGTTGGGGGGGTCTTTTGTAGGTCTTTGCAGTGCCAGGTGGTCCTTTGTGAGAGATGAGCGTTGTGCCGATCTTGCAGGTGGTGACAGTGAGCTGGGAAAGTCCCATGGCCCTCTGGAGAACTGCTGGTGGGCCCTGGTGGGAGCCCAGGCGTGGAGAGCTCCTGCTTCTTCCCTACCCACTGGCCCGCACTGTCTCACTGTCACAGTTCCCAATGAGCCCTTCTGGTGTGACGCAGCACCTTCTCTTCATACGTGAAAAATTGACTGGGCCCTCTGAAGTCTTATTCAAACTTGGGTTGCATTAATTTCTCTTCCCTGATTGTGTCTAGGGCACAATGAGATCCTCCTTCTCTGCAAGCACAGCATTGATTAATTACAGCCCCGCAAAGGGCAGCTTCTGCTCTTGATATTTTAAATTTTTTTGGCTTATTTAACAATTTCCTCTTCTCTCCTCTCTCCTCAGCTTAGCTCAGCTGCATGAAATATGGGAGACGACAGGCCGTTTGTGTGCAATGCCCCCGGCTGTGGACAGGTACGTTTACAGTATACTTTATTGTGAATGTGTCGTTGTGAATCAAAGTGGCTGTTTTATCACTGAGGCAAAGAGTTTAAAGCCGGTGTTTTACGTGATCACTGGAGGTAATCAGATCAGAGGATTTGCAGTGTGTAAATCCAGGTTATGAGCAAGTGCAGGCACTCCAAAGTAATGAAATCTGCCTTGCTTTGTGGCGTATTGTTATTCTGCTGGTGTTTTCCGTGAGACCCATCCAGCCCAGAGAAAACATGCTGATCTCCTGTTAATGTTTTCTGATAACATTGCTCATCTTCTTTCAAGGCTGTTTAACCAAAGGACAGATATTCCTTCTCTGCTGGGATGAGTTAGCAGCTATAGCATATTCTGTAAAGCAGCTGAGAATGTGACAGTTGATGGTTGGTGTTATGCGAACCCCAAACTGCCGTAGTCTATTTTGGGCTTGCAAAAAAAAAAAAAAAGACGACCCATTGTGAATTTTTCCTCTGCGGACAGCATGCTAGAGTTGGCTATGGCCTTGCAAAACTTTTTGTCACTTTCCTAGGGCAAATGCTTATTGCTCTGAATGAGTCACATCCCCTTTTCAGTCATCCGACCTTCCTCGTGGGCTCGCCTGCCTGCGAAGGCACCTTCCCATTGCGTTTTGCTTGGTTCTGCAATGAAGCTAACGCTTCCCCAAAGCTGGGCTCAGGGTCACTCCGGCGCTCAGTGGTGTCTTGGCAGCTCGCACGCCGTGTTAATGGGAGGAACAGGGGGATTGTGCAGTTACTGCTGGGGCTGTTTTAATGGGAGCCATTAGAAATTGGGGCTTCTGTGGAAGTACAGCCCTGTGGAGAGTCCAGGGAGAATTCGGTTTGTCTGTTCTGAAGCATTTGAACCTCAAAATGCTAAGATGCCTTTTGTAGGGGAAGGAGGGGGAAGGAATTGTGGCTTTTAATTAGATATTAAGTGATGTGCACACAGTTTTCCTGGCTGCAACCGTTGGATGTCAGGTTGCCAAACTGTTATGGCTGTGACGCATTTGGGAGCTCTAACCGATCCCAGGGCACTCACCCTGTCCCCTGTTCCCCCCCAGTTCTTCAGTGTATTTAATACCTTAAATGTCTCTTGTGGGTCTCTCAATTGAAATTAAAGATAATTCTGCATCCCCAGGGCACGTCCTCTGAGACTGCATGTGAATTCTGTGACGCATTTATTTTTATAGCACAGAAATGGGTCAAAAATCTCATCTAGTAACTCTTGGAGATGGGGGCTCTTTAAAAATACACAATTAGGACTTCTCAGCTTTTTGATCCTTCTGGCACTAGTCTCATCTGAAGCATTCTCTATCCGCTTGCAGGTGATCTTCCTCTCCCCCCCCCCCTTTTTTTTTTTTTGTTGGAAGCTGCTTTTTATCTTGAACTTCTTTGCCTGTGAAATTGTGCAAGTCATTTATAAAATGTATTAGCTGTATTTGAGCACTTAATGATGTGAGGACTTCAATCATACAACCTTAAAATCGGATTCAAACAAGCAATTAAGGCAAACAACAATGTATTTAAATTTAATCTCCCACAATCTCCCACAAATGACATATAAAGGTGGTTGCTTCCTCCTTTCGCTGTTCCAGACTGCTGCTTATGGGTAATTCTGACAATTCTTCATGTTAATATTGAAATGTTAGAATCCGGGTAATTCATACCGGTATGATTCATTGTGATCTAACCTGACCTCATGCACAGTTTCCTAGAACGTCCTTCAATACCTGTTCAAACCAGAGCATGTATTAAATAGTGATGATCCAAGCTTGATTTAAAATATTTCCAGTGATGGAAAATTCACCACAGCCCTTGGTTAAGTTTTTCTAATAGTTAATTGCTCTCACCGGTAAGGAAAAATTATGCCTTATTTCCAGTCTAAACCTGTTCGGCTGCAGCTTCCAGGCTATGGAGCTTGTTAATTTTTGTTTGTTAGACAGAAGATCCTTCCCATCAAATTTGTGATGTCTGTAGGTGTTTGCTGATCAACCGAGTCATCCCTTAAACAGTCATTCAGGCTAACTAAATACACAGAGCTCTGAGCATCTTCCTGTAAGTCCTGGTGTCTTCCGTGCATTTTTTTTTTGTCCTCTAATATGTACATATCAGCTTCACGTTGAAGGTTTTTAAGAGCCCTTACAAATCCAGCTCATCGCTAACATGCAGCAGTACTGCCATAGAAGTGCAGTGGTACCCAAGAGCTGTACAGACAGTCATAGAAGGATTATCAGCTAAAATTAATGTTTGGTGAGCTGTGCTTTCTGGGGCAAGCAGAGTACAATTGCTGCGATGAGCTGGACAGGGTAGAGCAATTGGTAGCTTTGAATATTAAAAATAAATCCGAATTTGAAGTTGGGGGGCTGGTGGTGGCCAGCAGCTGTCTGCAGGGCTCAGCCTCTGAAGCACATGCTGCATTGTTTCCCCCGCAGCTCGTGCTGCCTTTTGGCACTAAACCCTGACCCTTGACAAGCTGCTGTGGATCATCCCATCAGAAATGGCTTCTTCGTGTGAACCTATCTTGGTTCATTCCCTCATTCCTGAAGATCGAGACCCTTGTCTTCAAACATAGGGGGCAAGAAGGGAGGCATCAGCTCAGTGTGTTCTGGTACAGAGACATCCTGACCTTTCCACAGGCGCTCAGTGCCTATGGATCCCATCAGAGTCTGTGTGATCCAGAGGTTTGAGCTTTCCGGGGGGTAATTGTGGTTTTTTTCACCCAGGCACACAAATGCACTCTCAAGCAGTGCTGTATTGCTTACAGCACGGGAAACTTTTTTTCTTTTTTCCCCAGCTCAAAAGCCAGCCAGACTGTGGCTGGCACTGCAGAGGGAGACTTCCTTGCAGGATTAAGCCTTCCCCCCCGCTGCCTCATTCTTTTAAGACCTTTGGGTGCATTTTGCTTAGGAAAAAAGCCACTTGAGTGGGAGGATGTCGGTGGCTGTTGAGCCTCTTGGGTTATCAGGGTCAGTGGTTTTGGGATAACGCCAGGTTATTGGGATTTATCCTTTTGCTGCTGTGGCTTCAGCCTCTCTGTTCCTTTCTCTTGTTTATAAACCTCTGATCCCGTGCCCAATCCGTTAGCAAGTTTTTATCCCTGCATATTCCAGTTCTTTTGGATACTCCTGTTGGAGGGGTGCACTCTGGTTTTGGTGGGCTGCTCCCATGGGAACTGGCTGCTTTGGTCCCGAGTAAATTGGGATGGGCTTCTGGATTTTACTGTCAGGTGGGCCAGCAGGTGTGGGGACAAATCCCCCAGTCCTTTTCTGCTGGCTAAAATTAGTGATCTGCCTCTTGCAAATGCTGGGCTGAGACACGCAGTAGCATAGGAGGTCGCGGGAGAAGGGAGAGCAGAGCCAAATTCATTTGAACAGGACACTGGAGACAATTACTGCAAAGTCAGTGGTGATTTTCCCCCTTTAAAGGAAAAAAAATATTATTTTGCTTCCCAGTGTAATTTCTTTGAACCATTAGCTGCTGCTTTCCCTCTGTAGCTGGTACCAGCCCCGTTTTTTTTATGCTGTATGCCCTTTTTTCCTCCTTTTCCTTCACTGCTTCTATGTAGAAAAAGGCTGTAAAGCTTACTTTTCGGGGAAGCGAGGAGGGGCAAGAGGGAGCGGCCACCGAAAATAGATGAGCAGGTCTTGCTGTACCCCCCATATCATTGCAGCTAGTGGACTTCCAGTGGGTATGTAAACATGTTTTGGTTGCTAGGTCTTTAATGGTTGTTATTTTTGGATTCTGTATGTGATCGCTTCCCAACAGTGAGTCTGCTGTGACACAGCTGACTTCTAAATGTGCTGCATATACTGCTTTTAAAAAAGATTCTTCTCAAGGTCATTTATCTGGTTTCTTCTCTTAAGAGGACAGGTGACACGTTTTTCCCCGAGCCCCTCTCCCCGGCCCTCTCTGCGTAGATGGAGAAGAGCTATTCTGCCATGGGGACGGGCCCCCCTGTGCCACTGTGGAGGCGTGGAGGGAGGCAGAGGCAAGCCCCTGCCTCTGAAATGTCTGCAGGGGATGTAGAGCAATGCCTCAAGTAAGGCTTTAGTTGAATCTGTTAAGTGAAACTAATCTGGGGGTGGTGTGTGCTGCTAATCATTATTAAAATCTTCTAATCCCATTTAAAACATACTGAGTGATGAAAGGTGGCCTTAGCGCAACCAAGTGTTGGCTGTAAACTTGAGCATTGCCATTAAAGTTGAAAGGTATTAACTAAGTCTGTATAATGAGACAGCTCTGACTCATTAACACAAGGTAATTAAAACTTCGGCCGTCCTGTCTAAGGCATCTAGAGCAAAGGTCTGGAAGGAGGGTGGGAGCTTTGGATGCTCCAGTGCTGCTTCATGACCATGAGCTGGTGGTGGCAGAGGGAAGTCGCTCCCTGTCTGGCTCTGTATCTTCCCTTCTAAAATGGTGTTAAACCCTTCCCGGGGTGCCTGGTGGCTGATGTGGGCAGGCGAGCTGGCAGCGTGAAATGCGGGCTGGTGGGGAGACAGATGTGCCTCCCCGGCAGTCGTGCCTCTTCTGCTCCTCTCCTGAAGGCTTTGGGAGTGCTGGATGCTTGAGGCTTTATGAAGTGTCATGATGGAGGAACATCTTTATTAATAAAACTGTTTGGTCCACTCCTGTTGCCCAAACTAATGGAGGGGCCATAATACCGAATATATTCTACTGGGAGCAAGACTTTCCCGAGCCCCTGCCTCCCCACTCCATGCCATTTCACTTTTATGAAAAGTGACACAAATCATCACTCAGGTCCTAATTCCAGTGCTACAGTTATACAGGCCATTTCCTCAAACAATCGTTTGCTTTTTAAACCCACCCTTAATTTAACAATTTATTCCCCTTAAACCCATGCCACTGAGGTGATGCTCGTGCAGTGTCCAAGAAACGCGAAGCCCAGAACTTTCACGAGGCCAGAAAATGATTTTTCTTTGTGGTTTATTGTATCCTCTTATCTTGTCATATAATAGAAATAATGTTTATGGCATTGAGGCCTCAGCATCACTTGGCATTTAACCAACCTCAAAAGCAGTTTATTGCTTTGTATACTCTGCCGCCATGACCATTATCCCTTAAATCTCTATTGCTTTGTAATATACGAGGCAACAAATGGCTTCTGCGATTGGTTAAATGTGGAACTGAAGCTAAGGTGTGTTTTGTAGCTTGTATAATCCAAACGAATATAGATTATTCCTTTTATATGAGTGCTGGCGTAGAGAGGAAAAAAGGCCCTAGTCTCTTTCCAAGAAGCGGCGAGCTCTCCTTGTCACGTTTCAAACTTTCAGGTAGCCCAGGATGTGCATAATGCCTTGGCCGCTCGGAGGTCTGCCTTGGGTTTTCCAGCCCTGGAGCTACCCTGTCGGCAGCCTGAGCTACGATTTGTACGGTTTATCTTCATCCCGGTTTCAGGTAGGGACCAGCTGCACCGGTGCGAGGAATGAGTCTTGTCCCTGTCTCTGCAGTTCTGTCTGTGACTGAATGCCCTTTGTGGAAACAGATTGTTCAAGACGAGCCATTGTGATTAAGAGGCAGAATAATACAGTGAAGCAAGTAGGTAGGTGTTGTAGAGCAGCCCAGAGGTAACGAGAAGAAAGTGCCCATGCCCATTTGCTTTACAACAAAGCATCTTTCTCATGCTATAATTTCAAAGGTTTGCTTTGTTACCGTCCTTCTCTCCTTCCAGTTACGGCATAAAGCGAAAGGTAAGAAAACATTCCCCATCTCAAAGGTGCCAGGAGCCGCCTCTACTCGTGTGAGAAAATCCAAAGGGATGTCTCAGCCCTGCTGGAGCTCGCTGCCAACCCTGGCTGGGACCACGCGTGCGCAGGACACGAATGTGTTCGGTTTCAGTATGAGCGTGTACAGAAAGGAATACTTGTGTGTTGGTTTAACAGCCTCTTTAGGGTCTGCCTCTTGAGACTTTGTTCCTGCAGCTTATGAAGGGAAGCCAGACAAACTGCCTAAGAAGTTCAGAGTTAAAATTGAATCTTTGAGAAACTTCAGCCCAATTGGCTACCTGCTGTTAGAGCAAACAGGAATTTAAATGGTTATTAAGCAGAGTTATGACACCCTGTCCTCCAGTAGAAATTGTTACTGTCCTGGCACAGGAACTGAGTGGGACTGGACTTGGATGCTGGCACAGGGTGTTTTTCCTAAAGAATTCAGGCTCCTAACACCCACTGATTTAATGAGGTAGGAACCGTTATGTCTTTGGAAATCTGAGCCTCATTAATCAGGAGAATGGCTTCTGTGGAGCAGGGTGGGTAGTGTCTGTCACCCTGGACAGGGCTGGTGAGAGCGGCGAGCCAGGAGCAGGACACGCAGCGGCCCCTGCCAGGGTTACGTGGCACAACTGACATCGGGGTCTCGGCTCCAGGGGCCCCCAGGTGACCTGGGCACCGGGATGCCGTGGGGCTGGGTGCGGTGTGTCACTGGGGAACTGGGGCCAAGGGCTGGATCACACGGGAGGCAGATCCCATCCACCTGCAAGCCCTTGCAGGTGGCCCTGGGCCGCTGAGACTTCCCCTGTGTGCCCAAAAGGCTTGCTCCCCACTGGGGTCGAGCCACGGCTGACGCCCCCCTCTACACCAGCCAAATACTAAAAGGAAAAACTGTGGATGTTAACGATGGAGTGAGAATAAAATCCTTCTCAGAGCTTTTTGTTATGCTTGGGCACAGATACCCCTTGTCTGTAGTTAGCATGCAAAGTCACGTATGTGTTGTGTCCCTACTGCACCCAAATGATTTGAAGAGCTGAGCCATAAACTAGAGTTTCTCTCCTGTTTTTTAAATTGAAGGAAACGTCTGAAGCTCTGTGGCGAGGAATTCCTAGCTGTATACGCCTGCTTGCTTCACATCTGCAGCTTTTTATTTGAAGCTGCCACAGCTGAAATAAAATTCTACAGAGAAACATCTTGGTTAAAGGTCTTCTATTATTTTCCAGGAATGCAGGTTTCCAGAGTTAATTATTTATTTCAAATTAAGGCCTTTACAGCTGCAGTACCTGTACATTGTACGTCAAGCACAAAATGGCAGATGCTACACAAATCTCCAAGCGTTTACAGTATGTAATGGGTCTGCGTAAAAGTAGTGGTTGGTTATAGTAACTCTTTAGGTTGTTAGCATCAAAAGAAGTGAATTAATTTGAATTGTAACTCATGTATTGTCAGCAGAGTAAAATGATATCTCCCACCTCTTGCTGAAGGTATTTTTGGAGGTGGGGAGGGGAAAGCTAATTTTGAATAATAATAAGCTTGAGAAGGCATCTGAAACCAGTAAACGTTTATTTTTTACACTCCTATAACTTAAAAATGGCCAAACCAATTTAAACCAAATTGGATAATAAAAAATATTGCTCCTAGGCTGAGCCCCTGTATGCCAAGTTCCAGCCTAGAATGAATTTTTATGACCAAATTATAAACCCCCTAGAAATGAAGGTTTAAAATGGAAATGTTGACAGACCTTTAACTACAAAAGCACTATAATAGAACTTCTTTTTTTATAAAATGGCTGTTTTAAAATATAATTAAGACTTAAATATTATTTAATAGCAGCATTTCCTGTAAGTTAAAATCTTTATCATTCCTATGGCTGGGATTCATTGCCAGTTCTGCGAATGCCAGCTCTGCTTTGCATTTGAAGCACGCGTGCAGTGCTGAACCGACACAGACACTTGTCTGTCAAATGGAAATGGGTCTGGACAGCTTTCCAAATTCCCCATTTCTAAATAAGAGCCTGGATGCCAAAGGGCTCACTGGACCTCCGCACAAATCCTGCGGTGCTGGGAAGAAACTGCCACGTAAGCCTCTGCCAAGGACTCAACTTTTAATAACGTGAAACTCCGGTGGTTCATTCTTTGCAGGCAAACATGTTTGCATCCCCTCTGGCTGATTAGGTATTAATTAGGAGTTGTGCTTTTAGCGCGATGGCTGCTTTGGTGTTCTCGGCACATGCTGACAGCCTTTCGGGGCACTTTGGAAAGCTGGGGACTGAGCAGCCGGTTTGGCCGTGATGAATCTGGAAGCCGCTCACGCTGCAGCGCAGCAGCTTGGAGAGCTGTCCTTGCCAGCAAAAGAAAAGGCTTTTCTTTTGCAGGGGCTTTGCTCGGGCTTCTCCCCGCTCCCAGAGGGATGCTCTGCTCTCCTCCCGCTGCCCGTTCTACTGGCGCTGGTGCAATGGCCTCGTGCCACGGGGCAGGATGGTGCTGCACAGCTGTCACACCCCACCCAGCGTGGGGCTTGGTTTTCATCCCTACCCCCTTGCCTGGACTCACTAATTCCTCTATTTCGCTGCCCTTCTTTCCCCCCCCCCCCTTCCTCACGTGAAGTGCTGCTGTTTAAAAATAGCCCCTGGATGGCTGCGGCAGTGCCACAGATGCAGGGGCTGTTGCAACACCCGGTTCCTGCGCTGGCTTGAAAGTGGAACTGGCAGCGGGAGAGCACCAGTTATTGCATGGTGTCCTCTCCATTTTCCTGCTGCTTTTCTTGCTTTCTGCTCTCCCTTTTGCAGTTGAATAAGCTCCCTGCTTTTACCCCTGCTGCTGCGTACCTTCTCAGCTCAGCCTTTGTTATCGGGGATGCTGACAGCAGGATGCAGAGACCTCTGAAGTAGTCACTTTAATCTGTTGGGGTGGTATGTTTTGTATAGACTTTTTTTTTCTTTTTAAAAAAATGGGACTAAGTAGAAAGCAATGTAACCTGGAAGTTGGGAATGTTTGTAGGTCAAACTCTGCGATGCTACAAGCACGCTTGTATGTGCAGGCGCTGTTGCTTGCCCTCCCTCTCCTTCCTCGTGGGAGCCACAGGAGTTGCTCTCCCTTCCGCAGCCACGCGTGAAGGGCTGGGTGTGTAAGAGCAGCTTTTCCCTTCTATTCGGGGATGGCCGCAAACTGGGATGTCCACCCCAAGGCCATTCTGGGAGGGGGCTGTTTGTTCTAAAGGGCAGGCATTGAAGCAAAATTTATCTGGAAATGACAATACACGTTTTGGGCTGTTGCAGTGTCCTCCTGTGTGTGCTGTGCGTGCAGCGTTGGGTTTTGGCTGGCAAAAGGTCTCTGGAAGCGGCAGTGGACATGCTCGATCAGTCTCTGGTGCATTTTTCACTAGAAACCTCCCAGATCCGGTTGATTAAATGTATCTGGGGGGGTGGGTTTTTCTGTGAAGTAATTGCTTACTAGCACGAAGTGGTTTAACGTGTATGTAGAGGAGGTACATTTCAACTCATGTTAGTTCCTTTCCAGTTAGTTCCTTTCCAGTTTGGATTTTCTCAGAAACAATGGGGCTGTGACTTTGGTTTCTTGCTCTGGAGATGCGGTGAGGTTTGGCAATAGCTTTTACATTTCTGTTTTGGTGAATGGCTGTTCTAGAACAAGCCCTCATTAGGATTTCTTAGCCATGTTGGCTGCTGCAGCAATTAAAATGAAGAAATAGCACCTCTGGATATGAAGAAATAGCTGCATGGTTTTCCCCTCTATCATCTCAGAGATGCTGTGCCGAGGCTGCAGAATACCTAATAATGCCTTAAAATATGCACAAGCTGGCTTTAATGCAGGTCCTGTCAAAGAAAACATTATCAGAGGATGAGCCGTGCCGCAAAGCGTCAGCTCACTGTCCACCGCCGCCGTTTCAGGCACGCTCTCCAATCGCTTCATTAGCATACTTGTTCATTTTGGCGTAAAAATGGAGTATATGAGGCGGCACACAACTAGTAAACCTATTTCATGTGGCAATAGAATGGCCAGTAATGGATCTAATTGCCCTTTTGGAGCACCTCTTGTCCCAAAGGATTCTTCAAGCGGTCACAAATCACATCAGAAATGCACCTACCACGGAGCTGTGGCGCTGGGGACGGTGCGTTGCTGGTCCCCTGTGCAAAGGGAGCCCCTCCTGCCAGTGAGGTGGGGGCTGAGAGCTCGGCGGCAGCGGCGCGCTTTTCTTCAGAGCTGCTTAAAACTTCATTTAACCTTCCTCATTTCGGAGGAAGGGCACCGAGTAGCGCCGCGGGGCATCGAGCCTGATTTCCAGGGAAAGCTGGACTGTTAAGCCATCTGCTTTTTGATGGGTGGTTTGCAGACTCAGCAACTATAAATACATATACGTGTAGAGACGGGGCGCACGCCAAGATGTGTTCCTATATAAATAGTCCTATATGTGTATCTACATTTATATTTACCTAAGCACAAACGTATCCTGGCCACCAGTCGCCCTTTACTGGGGCCATTTGATGGCCCGTGCTGGGGCAGCAGGAAGGAAAGTCAGCAGCAGTCCTTGCTCTGGACATCGGTGTAGGAGGGCACCCCCTGCTTGAACAGGGGCCTCGAAAGGTGCGGGGGGGACGCGGGTTTTGCAGGGTGCCCGCTGATGGGCACGCTCTCCTCTGGGCTTGCTGCTGCAGAGCCCTTCTCGCTGTTCTCGCCTCCCCTGGCAGCACGAGAGCCCCCTGCCCATCTCCCACCTGCAGCGCCAGTCGGTTGTGCTGCCTGCAGGCTGGCAAAGCCCACCCAGGCCTGGAGGCTCTCAGGTGCTGCTGGGGTTCTTAATGATTTAAATTTCTGTTTTGTTTTGTTTCTTACCGAGCCATATCCTCGCTTTTCCCAGATGATGGGACGGTTTCCACTTTCTGCAGTGGAGGGGAACGAGGAGGGAGGGTTTCCCCTTTCTTGGGAATGTGATCAGGGCTGCAAAAATACCCACAAAGGAACATGGCCGTGTACTTGCAGGGAATGGTTTCTTCTCTTTTTGATTTAAGGGGGTTTCACAACCGTGGAGTTTCTGCTTTGAATGAGCTAATCTCAGCCCAGTCCTTACCTAAAGCTCTTGCTCTGTATCAGAAATGCAAACTGCGTGTGCTGCTAGCACGAAGCCATAAATTGAGCCAGGCTCTTTTATTAACTTGAAATTAGACTCATCTAAAAGCAAGCTTGTGGTCTTGAGCTTAATAGGAGCAGAAAGCTGCCGGTGGCTGCATGCTCCTGCAGCCGAATGCAAACCTGCGAGTGTTGCCATGTTGACCGTGGCATGTGAGTTTAACCTCATACGATCTTATCTGGAGAACTGCAAAACCTGTTTTTCATCCGTGCTGTGTGGCAGCCACTGTCCCTCGTAAAGCAAATGAGAAATAGGGCACTGGGTTTGGAGGGCTGGGAGGGAGGCAGGTTGGCTGGAAACAAGGAAGACATCTTAAGGTGCAATCAAAGCCAGCCGTACACTCGGGATTGAATTCTTCCTGCCTCTTTTGAGCTCTGGATTTTTTCTTGGCCAGTAAAATATTTCCTTATGTTAAAAACGGTCTTTTGAAGACATGACTGTTTGGTTTTGTGGGTTTGTTGGGGTATTTTTTTTTTGTTGTAGTTGTTCAAAGCCTTGCTTGCTACCTGTCTGCTAAATGCCTGAGAAAATTACAAATGCTTTGTATTTTACTGCACAAACAGATAACTTATTTCCCAAGTGCGGATGCAGCGTGTGGCTTTGACAAAGACCCCGTTATCATGCCGTTGCGTATACGTTTAATTTTCACGAAGGTATGTGAGTTTGCAGGATTTTCTGCAAATTTCTTGCATAAAATTCAGCCAAGTTGCTGCTTAAGGACAAAAACCCAAGTAGCGGGGACTCGTTCTGGGACTTCCATCTCCTTCCCCAGCAAAAACAATGCTGAGGGGGCTGCTTTTGGTCGTAAGGAGAAAGGCGGGCGTGTTTTCCTTCAGCTCCTTAGGCCCTGGGCAGAGTTACTAGTAGCCAACAAGCCTGTGACTTGGTTTTATTTCAATATCTAAATAACCAGGGGATTTTTTTTTCCATAAGCCCGCTTCCTCTGCTCTGTTCTCTAATCCTGGACGCAACTGAGCTTTGCAAGGACACGAGTAGGCAGCTAGAGAGGGCTCTCGGCAATTGGAAAGGCAGCTAAAATCCTCTCTTTTATTCTCCCAGGGATGCTCGCCAGGCATTGTTGGATGGTGGAGGCCGCTCCGCCCCTCTGGCAGCCAGGCCGGCACGGCTGCTGGTGCACAGCCGGGCGTCGGGTGGTCCATGCAGCTCTCCTGGGCGGTGGCGGTGATGCCGGAGCGCGGGCGAACAGGAGATGCCGTGTCCTTACATACTTGGTGGGAATCACCCTCCCCCAGCATCTCATTGCTGGAGAGCAGGGTGGAAAAAAACCTCTAAGCTGTAATATCTCAGGTCCTTTCATTCTCAAATCGCACGTGAAATCTCTAGAACGTGGAGCTGTGTGTAGAAGGGATTTCTAGTCATGTTGGGGTTTTTTTTGTGCTTTAGGGGTTTTTGGCTAACACTTCTCTCCCCTTGGTGGTCGCTGCTTTGCACAAGAACCTTCCTTAAAGAGTCAGTTCTTGGGTTGAGGTGTTAAAGCTCACCGTAAATATGTTTATTTCTAGTAGTGCTTTTGACATGGGAGGAAACATGAGGTTTGTAAAGGACCGATGGATTCGCTGGGCAAACGCTGCGTTATCCTGCCGCTGGGGGGGTTGCGGTGCCGTAGCTGCACAAAGGACTGGCATGTGTGTGTCAGAAAGAAAAAGAAAAAAAAAAAAAAAAGTACCTTTAGGGCTTTTTCTTCTCAGTGCGTAAAGAACGGGGCACGTGGCCGAGCTGCAGAAGTCCCCTTTGTGTACAAGAGGTAGCACATGGGGATTTTTTTTTGTTGGTTTTTTTTTTGTTTGTTTGTTTCTTTGCCACGGTTCACCCCTTCCCTGGGTTGGTGGTACTGTCTGGACAAATTTAGGCTAAAGCAGGTCCTGGGTGTGTTGGCAGAAAAGCAAAGGTCCATGCAGGAGAAAACCGAGCTGCCAGCTCCGTAACATCCCTGCCGTTCTTGAAAGATCCCCTGCAAATCTCCTGCCATGGTAAATCTCGGGAGGAGCGTGGCATCGTGTTTATTTAACACCTGCTTAATGATGCAAGCTGAGAAGCTGCACCACCACTTTCCAAGCACTTGTACCAGCTGTTTTGCTCAAATAATTTTTTTATATGCCGGATTAAAACAATAAAAACATTAAAGTCCTAAAATTCCCCCTGAGAGTAAACATCTAGACAATAAAGAATTGTGTGTGTATAGGGGATGGGGTGGGAGAGTTTTGCAGCAGTGCAAAACAAGCTATAAATTAATCTCAGCAGTAAAGCCTGCTAAATTAAACCATTTCATAAAATGAAGTTCTTGTAAAATGTTGAATCAGTCTGTCTTTGGGGCAGTTAAAGATTTTTGGCTTCTTAACTTCTTCAGGTTATTTATTAATAGTGGATGTGCCTTGTGTAGCTGTGTCAGTCTCCGCTTTTAGGCAGAGAAGCGGTGTTTATTTTGGGGGATAGACAGGGAGGGCTTTATGGTCACTAGAATAATGGGCAGGAATTCAAAGCATCACCTGTCACGTTTATCTACTTAAACCCCCTTAATGTGGGCTTCAGACAGGGAGATGAGCTGTTCGGTCTCAAAAAAAGCTCATTTATAAGAATAAATATTCAAAGGAGCGGATTTTAAGCAGTCCAAGCTAGACTTAAAAGTAAGGAGCAGATCACTCCACTGATGTCTGGCTCGTGTGTATCTTGCTGGCTCTTTGCTTTGCTTTTCTTGTTGCGAGACTCCTGCCTTCCCCACTTCTTCTACTGCCCCAGACATCTGCAAAGTCACTGTGCGATGTGTTACCAGATACTTGCAGTGCCGGAGGTACAGGTGCGAGCTCTTCAGTGCACAGCATCGCTGTCGACATCTTAATTCTGGCTTCTGCACTTGTAAAATCTGCTAATTCACCTACTCGCTGGGGTATTAATCCAAGCTTTTGTTTCTGTGGCTGGGGGAGGTGTTTCCTGCATGCATTTTAGGTATTAAAACCAATTTGTGATTGCTGTGTTAACTCGTCTCCCTTTTAAGAGGCTTGTGTGATGTTTGCTATAAACCTCAAACATTTGTAAGCTTTAGAAGAAAATTAAATGCATTTTGCTTTGACTGCGTGTGAAATTTTATTATCTGCAGCCCATAACGTAGGCGGAAAAATTGTTAAGACCCTAAGGATGCGAGTAAAGCGATTTTGGTGACCTCAGCTGTATATTTCTACATCGCTGAATCATCACCCAGTTGGCACCTCAGCAGGGGCAATTGCTGCTTGCGAGGCTGGGAGCACCGCCGGGGCTGGGGGGAGAGCCGTAGATCAAACAACGTGGGGGAAAGCTTATGGGAAAGCTGCTTGCGTTATGCTTGGCTCTATCTCGTCTGATTTTTTCTTGCACTTAAGAGTTTATCCACTTAATTTTTATTAAGGGCTGCAGGTGGAAAGTGATGTTAAAGGGGTTTACCATTAGCTAGGAGC
This sequence comes from Falco naumanni, assembly GCF_017639655.2. NCBI lineage: Eukaryota > Metazoa > Chordata > Aves > Falconiformes > Falconidae > Falco > Falco naumanni. The sequence continues at coordinate 825,675 of NW_024427345.1, read as the reverse complement.
GGCTGAGGAGGCAATTAGAAAAGAGCGAGAGCTCTGGGCTGGTGCGAATTGCAGCTGGGGAGTCCGCTTCAGCGGCAGAAGGGCTTTTGCTGGGGATTTTGTCGGGTCACTAAGTACGCAGGCAAGTGCCAGAGAGCGGGGAGCGTGTTAATGCACTCCTTGAACCTAATCCTGTTGTGCAGACGGCTAAAACCTCCCTGTCGTGAGCTCCTATAATGGCAGGTGTTGCGAGGCGTTTGGAAACGAACGTGAGAAGAGCGAGGAGACTTGCTTCCCCATAAACCTGACCTGACTTGCTGGGGAAAACTTGGCACCTTTTGAAAGCCGGTGCAGTTGCATAATGCCTGCAGATGATCTGGGGGGGGGGGGGGGGGGGGGGGGGGAAGGATCAGGATCCTTGGTGCAGGAGATCTCCCAGCACTCTGGGTACAGGATGGAGTCGGGAAAAGAGCTTGGAGTTAGACCCCTCTGCAGCAGTCTGCTCTGAGAAATCATAAATCTCGAGAGAGAAGAGGGTCACTGAGAACCTCATCAGGGTGGGAGCAGCAGCGCTGCGTTAATATGCCCATAAATCTACCTGTTACGATAAAACAGGTGGCTCTTCCAAGAGGCAAAAATAGTCAAACGCCCGGAATTTTTTTTTTCCCTACTGCTGCCTTTCTCCTTTTAAAAGCTTAATTACCATCGTGCGCTGACATCTGACAACTTATCATGGGCTATCATGGTCCTTTATAAAATACAGGACTTAGTTTTGTGTCCGTGTCTGGAAGGCAGGGTAGAAAAGGCATAAAGGGGCTCTGCAGTTTGGCCAAAATCCTGGGAGAAGGGGGGGCACAAAGAGGGGATGCATTTTCTTATGTGGCAATTGATGCGATCGATGCCAGAAAGCTGTTTGCTGTAAGGGCTCCTTGAAATATAAACAAAGGAGCTGCAGGATGGGGTTAGTCATGGGGGGAAATCATGCCCTAGGATGAGATCTGGGAGGTCTGTAAATGAGGATGGATGGGAAGGGGTGCAAGGGCAGGAGTGGCTCTGCCCCTCCGGGAGTTGCTGCAGGGGTTTGGTGAATTCCTTGGACTCCCCTTTTCACATCCTGCACTGGGAGGTGTGGAAATGGGAGCTGGGCAAAGGATCACCACCGAGTTCTGCAGAGCGCTCGTACCCCTCAGCACGAAGGGGGCCAGACCCTTCCTATTTCTACAGCTCATTTCCAAAATGCCCCAGTCGCTTCTCCAAGGGGGCCGAGGATCCATAAATCTAAATTTGCCTCCTGCATTTTGTCCCTCTCCACTTGATGATATCCCATCTACCGCTCTCAGTAATGACCCTCCCCATTTTTAGAGTGCATGAGTGCGTTTAAGTCGTGCCTGTGCACCAGTTACGTGGGTCTGTGCTTCTTTAGAGCTTGTTCCCTCGATCTAGCAAATGCCAACGTTAAAGAGGAAACACCCCAAGCCTCCAAGCCACTGGAATTCTGCCTTCATTTAACGTGATGTCCTCTCCAGGCTGTTGCTGTTGGAGCTTCCCCAAGCGAGGTCCTTGCACAGGTCCACAAAACCCACCCTGTTTTTCAGGCAATAAAGCCTGTAAGGAGAGGCTCGCACACAGTGAATGGGTGGGTGCATACCCAATATCGCTAATGAATTGAAGGAAATCAACCTTATAACGCGTAAAAAAACTGAATGGGGACCATGGCATCCTTTTTCTAATTGTAGTGTTGTTCAAAGGTCAAGGCTGAGTCACGTCGACTTTTTCAAGCTGCAGCATACTGGCACAATGAGTGCTTTTTCCATTGGAGCGAACTTTTTTTTTT